>NW_027672602.1:600000-865354 GCF_964165515.1 Mesoplodon bidens | reverse complement strand
GTCAGCACGAAGCCTGACCCTCCCACGTTTCCGTAACCTCACCTGTGCCCTAAGCCTTGCCGTTCCCTAACCCTAACCCTAGACCGGAACGCAAATCCACCACCAGCCCTACACTTTATCCTACGCCGTTGCCTACTCCTGGCCCGTACGCTGGCACTGATACGTGCGTCACCACGTAGCCCGACCCTCCCACGTTTCCGTACCCTCACCTGTGCCCTAAGCCTTGCCGTTCCCTAACCCTAACCCTAGCCTGGAACGGAAACCAACCACCAGCCCTACACCCTACCTTACGCCGTTGCCAACTCCTGGCCCGTACGCTGGCACTGACCCGTGCGTCAGCACGTAGCCTGACCCTCCCACGTTTCCGTGCCCTCACATGTGCCCTAAGCCTTGCCGTTCCCTAACCCTAACCCTAGCCCGGAATAGAAACCCACCACCAGCCCTACACCTTGCCTTACGCCTTTGCCTACTCCTGGCCCGTACGCTGCAACTGACCCGTGCGTCAGCACGTAGCCTGACCCTCCCACATTTCCGTACCCTCACCTGTGCCTTAAGCCTTGCCGTTCCCTAACCCTAAACCTAGCCCGGAATGGAAACACACCACCAGCCCTACACTTTATCCTACGCCGTTGGCTACTCCTCTCCCGTATGCTGGCACTAACCCGTGCGTCAGCACAGGGCCCGACCCTCCCACGTTTCCGTACCCTCTCCTTTGCCCTAAAACTTGCCGTTCACTAACCCTAGCCCTAGCCTGGAACGGAAATCAACCACAAGCCCTACACCTTACCTTACGCCGTACACTACTCCTGGCCCGTACGTTGGCACTGACCCGTGCGTCAGCACGTAGCCTGACCCTCCCACGTTTCCGTACCCTCACCTGTGCCCTAAGCCTTGCCGTTCCCTAACCCTAACCCTAGCCCGGAATAGAAACCCACCACCAGCCCTACACCTTACCTTACGCCGTACCCTATTCCTGGCCCGTACGCTGGCACTGACCCGTGCGTCAGCACGTAGCCTGACCCTCCCACGTTTCCGTACCCTCACCTGTGCCCTAAGCCTTGCCGTTCCCTAACCCTAACCCTAGCATGGAATGCAAATCCACCACCAGCCCTAAACTTTATCCTATGACGTTGCCTACTCCTGGCCCGTACGCAGGCACTGACCCGTGCGTCAGCACGTAGCCCGACCCTCCCACGTTTCCGTACCCTCACCTGTGCCCTAAGCCTTGCCGTTCCCTAACCCTAACCCTAGCCCGGAACGGAAACCCACCACCAGCCTGACACCTTACCTTACGCCGTACCCTATTCCTGGACCGTACGCTGGCACTGTACCGTGCGTCAGCACGTAGCCTGACCCTCCCACGTTTCCGTACCCTCACCTGTGCCCTAAGCCTTGCCGTTCCCTAACCCTAACCCTAGCCCAGAACGCAAATCCACCACCAGCCCTACACTTTATCCTACGCCGTTGCCTACTCCTGGCCCGTACGCTGGCACTGAACCGTGCGTCAGCACGTAGCCCGACCCTCCCACGTTTCCGTACCGTCACCTGTGCCCTAAGCCTTGCCGTTCCCTAACCCGAACCCTAGCCTGGAACGGAAACCAACCACCAGCCCTACACCTTACCTTACGCTGTTGCCTACTCCTGGCCCGTACGCTGGCATTGAACCGTGCGTCAGCAGGTAGGCTGACCCTCCCACGTTTCCGTACCCTCACCTGTGCCCTAAGCCTTGCCGTTCCCTAACCCTAACCCTAGCCCGGAACGGAAACCCACCACGAGCCCTACACCTTAACCTACGCCGTTGCCTACTCCTGGCCTGTACTCTGGCACTGACCCGTGCATCAGAACGTAGCCTTAACCTCCCGCGTTTCCGTACCCTGACCTGTGCCCTAAGCCTTGCCGTTCCCTAACCATAACCCAAGCCCAGAACGCAAATCCACCACCAGCCCTACACTTTATCCTACGCCGTTGCCTACTCCTGGCCCGTACGCTGGCACTGACCTGTGCGTCAGCACGTAGCCCGAGCCTCCCACGTTTCCGTACCCTCACCTGTGCCCTAAGCCTTGCCGTTCCCTAACCCTAACCGTAGCCCGGAATGGAAACCTACCACCAGCCCTACACCTTACCTTACGCCGTACCCTATTCCTGGCCCGTACGCTGGCACTGAACCATGCGTCAGTACGTAGCCTGACCCTCCCACGTTTCCGTACCCTCACCTGTGCCCTAAGCCTTGCCGTTCCCTAACCCTAACCCTAGCCCGGAATAGAAACCCACCACCAGCCCTACACCTTACCTTACGCTGTACCCTACTCCTGACCCGTACGCTGGCACTGACCCGTGCATCAGCACATACCCTGACCCTCCCACGTTTCCGTACCCTCACCTGTGCCCTAAGCCTTGCCGTTCCCTAACCCTAACCCTAGCCCGGAACGCAAATCCACCACCAGCCCTACACTTTATCCTACGCCGTTGCCTACTCCTGGCCCGTACGCTGGCACTGACCCGTGCATCAGCACGTAGCTTGACCCTCCCACGTTTCCGTACCCTCACCTGTGCCCTAAGCCTTGCCGTTCCCTAACCCTAACCCTAGCCCAGAACGCAAATCCACCACCAGCCCTAAACTTTATCCTATGCCGTTGCCTACACCTGCCCCGTACGCTGGCACTGATCCGTGCATCAGCACGTAGCCTGAGCCTCCCACGATTAGGTGCCCTCACCTGGGCCCTAAGCCTTGCCGTTCCCTAACCCTAACCCTAGCCCGGAATAGAAACCCACCACCAGCCCTACACCTTACC
This sequence comes from Mesoplodon bidens, assembly GCF_964165515.1. NCBI lineage: Eukaryota > Metazoa > Chordata > Mammalia > Artiodactyla > Ziphiidae > Mesoplodon > Mesoplodon bidens. The sequence continues at coordinate 862,562 of NW_027672602.1, read as the reverse complement.
TAACGCCGTACCCTACTCCTGTCCCGTACACTGGCACTGACCCGTGCGTCAGCACGTAGCCTGACCCTCCCACGTTTCCGTACCCTCCCCTGTGCCCTAAGCCTTGCCGTTCCCTAACCCTAACCCTAGCCCGGAACGCAAATCCACCACCAGCCCTACACTTTATCCTACGCCGTTGCCTACTCCCGGCCCTTACGCTGGCACTGACACGTGTGTCAGCACGTAGCCCGACCCTCCCACGTTTCCGTACCCTCACCTGTTCCCTAAGCCTTACCGTTCCCTAACCCTAACCCTAGCCTGGAACGGAAACCAACCACCAGCCCTACACCTTACCTTACGCCGTTGCCTACTCCTGGCCCGTATGCTGGCACTGACCCGTGCGTCAGCACGTAGCCTGACCCTCCCACGTTTCCGTACCATGACCTGTGTCCTAAGCCTTGTCGTTCGCTAACCCTAACCCTAGCCAAGTACGGAAACCCACCACCAACCCTACACCTTACCCTACGCCGTTGCCTACTCCTGGCCTGTACTCTGGCACTGACCCGTGCATCAGCACGTAGCCTTACGCTCCCGCGTTTCCGTACCCACACCTGTGCCCTAAGCCTTGCCGTTCCCTAACCCTAACCCTAGCCTGTAACGGAAATCAACCACAAGCCCTACACCTTACCTTACGCCGTACACTACTCCTGGCCCGTACACTGGCGCTGACCCGTGCGTCAGCACGTAGCCTGACCCTCCCACGTTTCCGTACCCTCAACTGTGCCCTAAGCCTTGCCGTTCCCTAACCCTAACCCTAGCCCGGAAGGGAAACCCACAACCAGCCCTACACCTTACCTTACGCCGTACCCTATTCCTGGCCCGTACGCTGGCACTGAACCGTGCGTCAGCACGTAGCCTGACCCTCCCACGTTTCCGTACCCTCACCTGTGCCCTAAGCCTTGCCGTTCCCTAACCCTAAACCTAGCCCGGAATAGAAACCCACCACCAGCCCTACACCTACCTTACGCCGTGCCGTACTCCTGACCTGTACGCTGGCACTGACCTGTGCGTCAGCACGTAGCCTGACCCTCCCACGTTTCCGTAACCTCACCTGTGCCCTAAGCCTTGCCGTTCCCTAACCCTAACCCTAGACCGGAACGCAAATCCACCACCAGCCCTACACTTTATCCTACGCCGTTGCCTACTCCTGGCCCGTACGCTGGCACTGATACGTGCGTCACCACGTAGCCCGACCCTCCCACGTTTCCGTACCCTCACCTGTGCCCTAAGCCTTGCCGTTCCCTAACCCTAACCCTAGCCTGGAACGGAAACCAACCACCAGCCCTACACCCTACCTTACGCCGTTGCCAACTCCTGGCCCGTACGCTGGCACTGACCCGTGCGTCAGCACGTAGCCTGACCCTCCCACGTTTCCGTGCCCTCACATGTGCCCTAAGCCTTGCCGTTCCCTAACCCTAACCCTAGCCCGGAATAGAAACCCACCACCAGCCCTACACCTTGCCTTACGCCTTTGCCTACTCCTGGCCCGTACGCTGCAACTGACCCGTGCGTCAGCACGTAGCCTGACCCTCCCACATTTCCGTACCCTCACCTGTGCCTTAAGCCTTGCCGTTCCCTAACCCTAAACGTAGCCCGGAATGGAAACACACCACCAGCCCTACACTTTATCCTACGCCGTTGGCTACTCCTCTCCCGTATGCTGGCACTAACCCGTGCGTCAGCACAGGGCCCGACCCTCCCACGTTTCCGTACCCTCTCCTTTGCCCTAAAACTTGCCGTTCACTAACCCTAGCCCTAGCCTGGAACGGAAATCAACCACAAGCCCTACACCTTACCTTACGCCGTACACTACTCCTGGCCCGTACGTTGGCACTGACCCGTGCGTCAGCACGTAGCCTGACCCTCCCACGTTTCCGTACCCTCACCTGTGCCCTAAGCCTTGCCGTTCCCTAACCCTAACCCTAGCCCGGAATAGAAACCCACCACCAGCCCTACACCTTACCTTACGCCGTACCCTATTCCTGGCCCGTACGCTGGCACTGACCCGTGCGTCAGCACGTAGCCTGACCCTCCCACGTTTCCGTACCCTCACCTGTGCCCTAAGCCTTGCCGTTCCCTAACCCTAACCCTAGCATGGAATGCAAATCCACCACCAGCCCTAAACTTTATCTTATGACGTTGCCTACTCCTGGCCCGTACGCAGGCACTGACCCGTGCGTCAGCACGTAGCCCGACCCTCCCACGTTTCCGTACCCTCACCTGTGCCCTAAGCCTTGCCGTTCCCTAACCCTAACCCTAGCCCGGAACGGAAACCCACCACCAGCCTGACACCTTACCTTACGCCGTACCCTATTCCTGGACCGTACGCTGGCACTGTACCGTGCGTCAGCACGTAGCCTGACCCTCCCACGTTTCCGTACCCTCACCTGTGCCCTAAGCCTTGCCGTTCCCTAACCCTAACCCTAGCCCAGAACGCAAATCCACCACCAGCCCTACACTTTATCCTACGCCGTTGCCTACTCCTGGCCCGTACGCTGGCACTGAACCGTGCGTCAGCACGTAGCCCGACCCTCCCACGTTTCCGTACCGTCACCTGTGCCCTAAGCCTTGCCGTTCCCTAACCCGAACCCTAGCCTGGAACGGAAACCAACCACCAGCCCTACACCTTACCTTACGCTGTTGCCTACTCCTGGCCCGTACGCTGGCATTGAACCGTGCGTCAGCAGGTAGGCTGACCCTCCCACGTTTCCGTACCCTCACCTGTGCCCTAAGCCTTGCCGTTCCCTAACCCTAACCCTAGCCCGGAACGGAAACCCACCACGAGCCCTACACCTTAACCTACGCCGTTGCCTACTCCTGGCCTGTACTCTGGCACTGACCCGTGCATCAGAACGTAGCCTTAACCTCCCGCGTTTCCGTACCCTGACCTGTGCCCTAAGCCTTGCCGTTCCCTAACCATAACCCAAGCCCAGAACGCAAATCCACCACCAGCCCTACACTTTATCCTACGCCGTTGCCTACTCCTGGCCCGTACGCTGGCACTGACCTGTGCGTCAGCACGTAGCCCGAGCCTCCCACGTTTCCGTACCCTCACCTGTGCCCTAAGCCTTGCCGTTCCCTAACCCTAACCGTAGCCCGGAATGGAAACCTACCACCAGCCCTACACCTTACCTTACGCCGTACCCTATTCCTGGCCCGTACGCTGGCACTGAACCATGCGTCAGTACGTAGCCTGACCCTCCCACGTTTCCGTACCCTCACCTGTGCCCTAAGCCTTGCCGTTCCCTAACCCTAACCCTAGCCCGGAATAGAAACCCACCACCAGCCCTACACCTTACCTTACGCTGTACCCTACTCCTGACCCGTACGCTGGCACTGACCCGTGCATCAGCACATACCCTGACCCTCCCACGTTTCCGTACCCTCCCCTGTGCCCTAAGCCTTGCCGTTCCCTAACCCTAACCCTAGCCCGGAACGCAAATCCACCACCAGCCCTACACTTTATCCTACGCCGTTGCCTACTCCCGGCCCTTACGCTGGCACTGACACGTGTGTCAGCACGTAGCCCGACCCTCCCACGTTTCCGTACCCTCACCTGTTCCCTAAGCCTTACCGTTCCCTAACCCTAACCCTAGCCTGGAACGGAAACCAACCACCAGCCCTACACCTTACCTTACGCCGTTGCCTACTCCTGGCCCGTATGCTGGCACTGACCCGTGCGTCAGCACGTAGCCTGACCCTCCCACGTTTCCGTACCATGACCTGTGTCCTAAGCTTTGTCGTTCGCTAACCCTAACCCTAGCCAAGTACGGAAACCCACCACCAACCCTACACCTTACCCTACGCCGTTGCCTACTCCTGGCCTGTACTCTGGCACTGACCCGTGCATCAGCACGTAGCCTTACGCTCCCGCGTTTCCGTACCCACACCTGTGCCCTAAGCCTTGCCGTTCCCTAACCCTAACCCTAGCCTGTAACGGAAATCAACCACAAGCCCTACACCTTACCTTACGCCGTACACTACTCCTGGCCCGTACACTGGCGCTGACCCGTGCGTCAGCACGTAGCCTGACCCTCCCACGTTTCCGTACCCTCAACTGTGCCCTAAGCCTTGCCGTTCCCTAACCCTAACCCTAGCCCGGAAGGGAAACCCACAACCAGCCCTACACCTTACCTTACGCCGTACCCTATTCCTGGCCCGTACGCTGGCACTGAACCGTGCGTCAGCACGTAGCCTGACCCTCCCACGTTTCCGTACCCTCACCTGTGCCCTAAGCCTTGCCGTTCCCTAACCCTAAACCTAGCCCGGAATAGAAACCCACCACCAGCCCTACACCTACCTTACGCCGTGCCGTACTCCTGACCTGTACGCTGGCACTGACCTGTGCGTCAGCACGAAGCCTGACCCTCCCACGTTTCCGTAACCTCACCTGTGCCCTAAGCCTTGCCGTTCCCTAACCCTAACCCTAGACCGGAACGCAAATCCACCACCAGCCCTACACTTTATCCTACGCCGTTGCCTACTCCTGGCCCGTACGCTGGCACTGATACGTGCGTCACCACGTAGCCCGACCCTCCCACGTTTCCGTACCCTCACCTGTGCCCTAAGCCTTGCCGTTCCCTAACCCTAACCCTAGCCTGGAACGGAAACCAACCACCAGCCCTACACCCTACCTTACGCCGTTGCCAACTCCTGGCCCGTACGCTGGCACTGACCCGTGCGTCAGCACGTAGCCTGACCCTCCCACGTTTCCGTGCCCTCACATGTGCCCTAAGCCTTGCCGTTCCCTAACCCTAACCCTAGCCCGGAATAGAAACCCACCACCAGCCCTACACCTTGCCTTACGCCTTTGCCTACTCCTGGCCCGTACGCTGCAACTGACCCGTGCGTCAGCACGTAGCCTGACCCTCCCACATTTCCGTACCCTCACCTGTGCCTTAAGCCTTGCCGTTCCCTAACCCTAAACCTAGCCCGGAATGGAAACACACCACCAGCCCTACACTTTATCCTACGCCGTTGGCTACTCCTCTCCCGTATGCTGGCACTAACCCGTGCGTCAGCACAGGGCCCGACCCTCCCACGTTTCCGTACCCTCTCCTTTGCCCTAAAACTTGCCGTTCACTAACCCTAGCCCTAGCCTGGAACGGAAATCAACCACAAGCCCTACACCTTACCTTACGCCGTACACTACTCCTGGCCCGTACGTTGGCACTGACCCGTGCGTCAGCACGTAGCCTGACCCTCCCACGTTTCCGTACCCTCACCTGTGCCCTAAGCCTTGCCGTTCCCTAACCCTAACCCTAGCCCGGAATAGAAACCCACCACCAGCCCTACACCTTACCTTACGCCGTACCCTATTCCTGGCCCGTACGCTGGCACTGACCCGTGCGTCAGCACGTAGCCTGACCCTCCCACGTTTCCGTACCCTCACCTGTGCCCTAAGCCTTGCCGTTCCCTAACCCTAACCCTAGCATGGAATGCAAATCCACCACCAGCCCTAAACTTTATCCTATGACGTTGCCTACTCCTGGCCCGTACGCAGGCACTGACCCGTGCGTCAGCACGTAGCCCGACCCTCCCACGTTTCCGTACCCTCACCTGTGCCCTAAGCCTTGCCGTTCCCTAACCCTAACCCTAGCCCGGAACGGAAACCCACCACCAGCCTGACACCTTACCTTACGCCGTACCCTATTCCTGGACCGTACGCTGGCACTGTACCGTGCGTCAGCACGTAGCCTGACCCTCCCACGTTTCCGTACCCTCACCTGTGCCCTAAGCCTTGCCGTTCCCTAACCCTAACCCTAGCCCAGAACGCAAATCCACCACCAGCCCTACACTTTATCCTACGCCGTTGCCTACTCCTGGCCCGTACGCTGGCACTGAACCGTGCGTCAGCACGTAGCCCGACCCTCCCACGTTTCCGTACCGTCACCTGTGCCCTAAGCCTTGCCGTTCCCTAACCCGAACCCTAGCCTGGAACGGAAACCAACCACCAGCCCTACACCTTACCTTACGCTGTTGCCTACTCCTGGCCCGTACGCTGGCATTGAACCGTGCGTCAGCAGGTAGGCTGACCCTCCCACGTTTCCGTACCCTCACCTGTGCCCTAAGCCTTGCCGTTCCCTAACCCTAACCCTAGCCCGGAACGGAAACCCACCACGAGCCCTACACCTTAACCTACGCCGTTGCCTACTCCTGGCCTGTACTCTGGCACTGACCCGTGCATCAGAACGTAGCCTTAACCTCCCGCGTTTCCGTACCCTGACCTGTGCCCTAAGCCTTGCCGTTCCCTAACCATAACCCAAGCCCAGAACGCAAATCCACCACCAGCCCTACACTTTATCCTACGCCGTTGCCTACTCCTGGCCCGTACGCTGGCACTGACCTGTGCGTCAGCACGTAGCCCGAGCCTCCCACGTTTCCGTACCCTCACCTGTGCCCTAAGCCTTGCCGTTCCCTAACCCTAACCGTAGCCCGGAATGGAAACCTACCACCAGCCCTACACCTTACCTTACGCCGTACCCTATTCCTGGCCCGTACGCTGGCACTGAACCATGCGTCAGTACGTAGCCTGACCCTCCCACGTTTCCGTACCCTCACCTGTGCCCTAAGCCTTGCCGTTCCCTAACCCTAACCCTAGCCCGGAATAGAAACCCACCACCAGCCCTACACCTTACCTTACGCTGTACCCTACTCCTGACCCGTACGCTGGCACTGACCCGTGCATCAGCACATACCCTGACCCTCCCACGTTTCCGTACCCTCACCTGTGCCCTAAGCCTTGCCGTTCCCTAACCCTAACCCTAGCCCGGAACGCAAATCCACCACCAGCCCTACACTTTATCCTACGCCGTTGCCTACTCCTGGCCCGTACGCTGGCACTGACCCGTGCATCAGCACGTAGCTTGACCCTCCCACGTTTCCGTACCCTCACCTGTGCCCTAAGCCTTGCCGTTCCCTAACCCTAACCCTAGCCCAGAACGCAAATCCACCACCAGCCCTAAACTTTATCCTATGCCGTTGCCTACACCTGCCCCGTACGCTGGCACTGATCCGTGCATCAGCACGTAGCCTGAGCCTCCCACGATTAGGTGCCCTCACCTGGGCCCTAAGCCTTGCCGTTCCCTAACCCTAACCCTAGCCCGGAATAGAAACCCACCACCAGCCCTACACCTTACCTAACGCCGTACCCTACTCCTGTCCCGTACACTGGCACTGACCCGTGCGTCAGCACGTAGCCTGACCCTCCCACGTTTCCGTACCCTCCCCTGTGCCCTAAGCCTTGCCGTTCCCTAACCCTAACCCTAGCCCGGAACGCAAATCCACCACCAGCCCTACACTTTATCCTACGCCGTTGCCTACTCCCGGCCCTTACGCTGGCACTGACACGTGTGTCAGCACGTAGCCCGACCCTCCCACGTTTCCGTACCCTCACCTGTTCCCTAAGCCTTACCGTTCCCTAACCCTAACCCTAGCCTGGAACGGAAACCAACCACCAGCCCTACACCTTACCTTACGCCGTTGCCTACTCCTGGCCCGTATGCTGGCACTGACCCGTGCGTCAGCACGTAGCCTGACCCTCCCACGTTTCCGTACCATGACCTGTGTCCTAAGCCTTGTCGTTCGCTAACCCTAACCCTAGCCAAGTACGGAAACCCACCACCAACCCTACACCTTACCCTACGCCGTTGCCTACTCCTGGCCTGTACTCTGGCACTGACCCGTGCATCAGCACGTAGCCTTACGCTCCCGCGTTTCCGTACCCACACCTGTGCCCTAAGCCTTGCCGTTCCCTAACCCTAACCCTAGCCTGTAACGGAAATCAACCACAAGCCCTACACCTTACCTTACGCCGTACACTACTCCTGGCCCGTACACTGGCGCTGACCCGTGCGTCAGCACGTAGCCTGACCCTCCCACGTTTCCGTACCCTCAACTGTGCCCTAAGCCTTGCCGTTCCCTAACCCTAACCCTAGCCCGGAAGGGAAACCCACAACCAGCCCTACACCTTACCTTACGCCGTACCCTATTCCTGGCCCGTACGCTGGCACTGAACCGTGCGTCAGCACGTAGCCTGACCCTCCCACGTTTCCGTACCCTCACCTGTGCCCTAAGCCTTGCCGTTCCCTAACCCTAAACCTAGCCCGGATTAGAAACCCACCACCAGCCCTACACCTACCTTACGCCGTGCCGTACTCCTGACCTGTACGCTGGCACTGACCTGTGCGTCAGCACGTAGCCTGACCCTCCCACGTTTCCGTAACCTCACCTGTGCCCTAAGCCTTGCCGTTCCCTAACCCTAACCCTAGACCGGAACGCAAATCCACCACCAGCCCTACACTTTATCCTACGCCGTTGCCTACTCCTGGCCCGTACGCTGGCACTGATACGTGCGTCACCACGTAGCCCGACCCTCCCACGTTTCCGTACCCTCACCTGTGCCCTAAGCCTTGCCGTTCCCTAACCCTAACCCTAGCCTGGAACGGAAACCAACCACCAGCCCTACACCCTACCTTACGCCGTTGCCAACTCCTGGCCCGTACGCTGGCACTGACCCGTGCGTCAGCACGTAGCCTGACCCTCCCACGTTTCCGTGCCCTCACATGTGCCCTAAGCCTTGCCGTTCCCTAACCCTAACCCTAGCCCGGAATAGAAACCCACCACCAGCCCTACACCTTGCCTTACGCCTTTGCCTACTCCTGGCCCGTACGCTGCAACTGACCCGTGCGTCAGCACGTAGCCTGACCCTCCCACATTTCCGTACCCTCACCTGTGCCTTAAGCCTTGCCGTTCCCTAACCCTAAACCTAGCCCGGAATGGAAACACACCACCAGCCCTACACTTTATCCTACGCCGTTGGCTACTCCTCTCCCGTATGCTGGCACTAACCCATGCGTCAGCACAGGGCCCGACCCTCCCACGTTTCCGTACCCTCTCCTTTGCCCTAAAACTTGCCGTTCACTAACCCTAGCCCTAGCCTGGAACGGAAATCAACCACAAGCCCTACACCTTACCTTACGCCGTACACTACTCCTGGCCCGTACGTTGGCACTTACCCGTGCGTCAGCACGTAGCCTGACCCTCCCACGTTTCCGTACCCTCACCTGTGCCCTAAGCCTTGCCGTTCCCTAACCCTAACCCTAGCCCGGAATAGAAACCCACCACCAGCCCTACACCTTACCTTACGCCGTACCCTATTCCTGGCCCGTACGCTGGCACTGACCCGTGCGTCAGCACGTAGCCTGACCCTCCCACGTTTCCGTACCCTCACCTGTGCCCTAAGCCTTGCCGTTCCCTAACCCTAACCCTAGCATGGAATGCAAATCCACCACCAGCCCTAAACTTTATCCTATGACGTTGCCTACTCCTGGCCCGTACGCAGGCACTGACCCGTGCGTCAGCACGTAGCCCGACCCTCCCACGTTTCCGTACCCTCACCTGTGCCCTAAGCCTTGCCGTTCCCTAACCCTAACCCTAGCCCGGAACGGAAACCCACCACCAGCCTGACACCTTACCTTACGCCGTACCCTATTCCTGGACCGTACGCTGGCACTGTACCGTGCGTCAGCACGTAGCCTGACCCTCCCACGTTTCCGTACCCTCACCTGTGCCCTAAGCCTTGCCGTTCCCTAACCCTAACCCTAGCCCAGAACGCAAATCCACCACCAGCCCTACACTTTATCCTACGCCGTTGCCTACTCCTGGCCCGTACGCTGGCACTGAACCGTGCGTCAGCACGTAGCCCGACCCTCCCACGTTTCCGTACCGTCACCTGTGCCCTAAGCCTTGCCGTTCCCTAACCCGAACCCTAGCCTGGAACGGAAACCAACCACCAGCCCTACACCTTACCTTACGCTGTTGCCTACTCCTGGCCCGTACGCTGGCATTGAACCGTGCGTCAGCAGGTAGGCTGACCCTCCCACGTTTCCGTACCCTCACCTGTGCCCTAAGCCTTGCCGTTCCCTAACCCTAACCCTAGCCCGGAACGGAAACCCACCACGAGCCCTACACCTTAACCTACGCCGTTGCCTACTCCTGGCCTGTACTCTGGCACTGACCCGTGCATCAGAACGTAGCCTTAACCTCCCGCGTTTCCGTACCCTGACCTGTGCCCTAAGCCTTGCCGTTCCCTAACCATAACCCAAGCCCAGAACGCAAATCCACCACCAGCCCTACACTTTATCCTACGCCGTTGCCTACTCCTGGCCCGTACGCTGGCACTGACCTGTGCGTCAGCACGTAGCCCGAGCCTCCCACGTTTCCGTACCCTCACCTGTGCCCTAAGCCTTGCCGTTCCCTAACCCTAACCGTAGCCCGGAATGGAAACCTACCACCAGCCCTACACCTTACCTTACGCCGTACCCTATTCCTGGCCCGTACGCTGGCACTGAACCATGCGTCAGTACGTAGCCTGACCCTCCCACGTTTCCGTACCCTCACCTGTGCCCTAAGCCTTGCCGTTCCCTAACCCTAACCCTAGCCCGGAATAGAAACCCACCACCAGCCCTACACCTTACCTTACGCTGTACCCTACTCCTGACCCGTACGCTGGCACTGACCCGTGCATCAGCACATACCCTGACCCTCCCACGTTTCCGTACCCTCCCCTGTGCCCTAAGCCTTGCCGTTCCCTAACCCTAACCCTAGCCCGGAACGCAAATCCACCACCAGCCCTACACTTTATCCTACGCCGTTGCCTACTCCCGGCCCTTACGCTGGCACTGACACGTGTGTCAGCACGTAGCCCGACCCTCCCACGTTTCCGTACCCTCACCTGTTCCCTAAGCCTTACCGTTCCCTAACCCTAACCCTAGCCTGGAACGGAAACCAACCACCAGCCCTACACCTTACCTTACGCCGTTGCCTACTCCTGGCCCGTATGCTGGCACTGACCCGTGCGTCAGCACGTAGCCTGACCCTCCCACGTTTCCGTACCATGACCTGTGTCCTAAGCTTTGTCGTTCGCTAACCCTAACCCTAGCCAAGTACGGAAACCCACCACCAACCCTACACCTTACCCTACGCCGTTGCCTACTCCTGGCCTGTACTCTGGCACTGACCCGTGCATCAGCACGTAGCCTTACGCTCCCGCGTTTCCGTACCCACACCTGTGCCCTAAGCCTTGCCGTTCCCTAACCCTAACCCTAGCCTGTAACGGAAATCAACCACAAGCCCTACACCTTACCTTACGCCGTACACTACTCCTGGCCCGTACACTGGCGCTGACCCATGCGTCAGCACGTAGCCTGACCCTCCCACGTTTCCGTACCCTCAACTGTGCCCTAAGCCTTGCCGTTCCCTAACCCTAACCCTAGCCCGGAAGGGAAACCCACAACCAGCCCTACACCTTACCTTACGCCGTACCCTATTCCTGGCCCGTACGCTGGCACTGAACCGTGCGTCAGCACGTAGCCTGACCCTCCCACGTTTCCGTACCCTCACCTGTGCCCTAAGCCTTGCCGTTCCCTAACCCTAAACCTAGCCCGGAATAGAAACCCACCACCAGCCCTACACCTACCTTACGCCGTGCCGTACTCCTGACCTGTACGCTGGCACTGACCTGTGCGTCAGCACGAAGCCTGACCCTCCCACGTTTCCGTAACCTCACCTGTGCCCTAAGCCTTGCCGTTCCCTAACCCTAACCCTAGACCGGAACGCAAATCCACCACCAGCCCTACACTTTATCCTACGCCGTTGCCTACTCCTGGCCCGTACGCTGGCACTGATACGTGCGTCACCACGTAGCCCGACCCTCCCACGTTTCCGTACCCTCACCTGTGCCCTAAGCCTTGCCGTTCCCTAACCCTAACCCTAGCCTGGAACGGAAACCAACCACCAGCCCTACACCCTACCTTACGCCGTTGCCAACTCCTGGCCCGTACGCTGGCACTGACCCGTGCGTCAGCACGTAGCCTGACCCTCCCACGTTTCCGTGCCCTCACATGTGCCCTAAGCCTTGCCGTTCCCTAACCCTAACCCTAGCCCGGAATAGAAACCCACCACCAGCCCTACACCTTGCCTTACGCCTTTGCCTACTCCTGGCCCGTACGCTGCAACTGACCCGTGCGTCAGCACGTAGCCTGACCCTCCCACATTTCCGTACCCTCACCTGTGCCTTAAGCCTTGCCGTTCCCTAACCCTAAACCTAGCCCGGAATGGAAACACACCACCAGCCCTACACTTTATCCTACGCCGTTGGCTACTCCTCTCCCGTATGCTGGCACTAACCCGTGCGTCAGCACAGGGCCCGACCCTCCCACGTTTCCGTACCCTCTCCTTTGCCCTAAAATTTGCCGTTCACTAACCCTAGCCCTAGCCTGGAACGGAAATCAACCACAAGCCCTACACCTTACCTTACGCCGTACACTACTCCTGGCCCGTACGTTGGCACTGACCCGTGCGTCAGCACGTAGCCTGACCCTCCCACGTTTCCGTACCCTCACCTGTGCCCTAAGCCTTGCCGTTCCCTAACCCTAACCCTAGCCCGGAATAGAAACCCACCACCAGCCCTACACCTTACCTTACGCCGTACCCTATTCCTGGCCCGTACGCTGGCACTGACCCGTGCGTCAGCACGTAGCCTGACCCTCCCACGTTTCCGTACCCTCACCTGTGCCCTAAGCCTTGCCGTTCCCTAACCCTAACCCTAGCATGGAATGCAAATCCACCACCAGCCCTAAACTTTATCCTATGACGTTGCCTACTCCTGGCCCGTACGCAGGCACTGACCCGTGCATCAGCACGTAGCCCGACCCTCCCACGTTTCCGTACCCTCACCTGTGCCCTAAGCCTTGCCGTTCCCTAACCCTAACCCTAGCCCGGAACGGAAACCCACCACCAGCCTGACACCTTACCTTACGCCGTACCCTATTCCTGGACCGTACGCTGGCACTGTACCGTGCGTCAGCACGTAGCCTGACCCTCCCACGTTTCCGTACCCTCACCTGTGCCCTAAGCCTTGCCGTTCCCTAACCCTAACCCTAGCCCAGAACGCAAATCCACCACCAGCCCTACACTTTATCCTACGCCGTTGCCTACTCCTGGCCCGTACGCTGGCACTGAACCGTGCGTCAGCACGTAGCCCGACCCTCCCACGTTTCCGTACCGTCACCTGTGCCCTAAGCCTTGCCGTTCCCTAACCCGAACCCTAGCCTGGAACGGAAACCAACCACCAGCCCTACACCTTACCTTACGCTGTTGCCTACTCCTGGCCCGTACGCTGGCATTGAACCGTGCGTCAGCAGGTAGGCTGACCCTCCCACGTTTCCGTACCCTCACCTGTGCCCTAAGCCTTGCCGTTCCCTAACCCTAACCCTAGCCCGGAACGGAAACCCACCACGAGCCCTACACCTTAACCTACGCCGTTGCCTACTCCTGGCCTGTACTCTGGCACTGACCCGTGCATCAGAACGTAGCCTTAACCTCCCGCGTTTCCGTACCCTGACCTGTGCCCTAAGCCTTGCCGTTCCCTAACCATAACCCAAGCCCAGAACGCAAATCCACCACCAGCCCTACACTTTATCCTACGCCGTTGCCTACTCCTGGCCCGTATGCTGGCACTGACCTGTGCGTCAGCACGTAGCCCGAGCCTCCCACGTTTCCGTACCCTCACCTGTGCCCTAAGCCTTGCCGTTCCCTAACCCTAACCGTAGCCCGGAATGGAAACCTACCACCAGCCCTACACCTTACCTTACGCCGTACCCTATTCCTGGCCCGTACGCTGGCACTGAACCATGCGTCAGTACGTAGCCTGACCCTCCCACGTTTCCGTACCCTCACCTGTGCCCTAAGCCTTGCCGTTCCCTAACCCTAACCCTAGCCCGGAATAGAAACCCACCACCAGCCCTACACCTTACCTTACGCTGTACCCTACTCCTGACCCGTACGCTGGCACTGACCCGTGCATCAGCACATACCCTGACCCTCCCACGTTTCCGTACCCTCACCTGTGCCCTAAGCCTTGCCGTTCCCTAACCCTAACCCTAGCCCGGAACGCAAATCCACCACCAGCCCTACACTTTATCCTACGCCGTTGCCTACTCCTGGCCCGTACGCTGGCACTGACCCGTGCATCAGCACGTAGCTTGACCCTCCCACGTTTCCGTACCCTCACCTGTGCCCTAAGCCTTGCCGTTCCCTAACCCTAACCCTAGCCCAGAACGCAAATCCACCACCAGCCCTAAACTTTATCCTATGCCGTTGCCTACACCTGCCCCGTACGCTGGCACTGATCCGTGCATCAGCACGTAGCCTGAGCCTCCCACGATTAGGTGCCCTCACCTGGGCCCTAAGCCTTGCCGTTCCCTAACCCTAACCCTAGCCCGGAATAGAAACCCACCACCAGCCCTACACCTTACCTAACGCCGTACCCTACTCCTGTCCCGTACACTGGCACTGACCCGTGCGTCAGCACGTAGCCTGACCCTCCCACGTTTCCGTACCCTCCCCTGTGCCCTAAGCCTTGCCGTTCCCTAACCCTAACCCTAGCCCGGAACGCAAATCCACCACCAGCCCTACACTTTATCCTACGCCGTTGCCTACTCCCGGCCCTTACGCTGGCACTGACACGTGTGTCAGCACGTAGCCCGACCCTCCCACGTTTCCGTACCCTCACCTGTTCCCTAAGCCTTACCGTTCCCTAACCCTAACCCTAGCCTGGAACGGAAACCAACCACCAGCCCTACACCTTACCTTACGCCGTTGCCTACTCCTGGCCCGTATGCTGGCACTGACCCGTGCGTCAGCACGTAGCCTGACCCTCCCACGTTTCCGTACCATGACCTGTGTCCTAAGCCTTGTCGTTCGCTAACCCTAACCCTAGCCAAGTACGGAAACCCACCACCAACCCTACACCTTACCCTACGCCGTTGCCTACTCCTGGCCTGTACTCTGGCACTGACCCGTGCATCAGCACGTAGCCTTACGCTCCCGCGTTTCCGTACCCACACCTGTGCCCTAAGCCTTGCCGTTCCCTAACCCTAACCCTAGCCTGTAACGGAAATCAACCACAAGCCCTACACCTTACCTTACGCCGTACACTACTCCTGGCCCGTACACTGGCGCTGACCCGTGCGTCAGCACGTAGCCTGACCCTCCCACGTTTCCGTACCCTCAACTGTGCCCTAAGCCTTGCCGTTCCCTAACCCTAACCCTAGCCCGGAAGGGAAACCCACAACCAGCCCTACACCTTACCTTACGCCGTACCCTATTCCTGGCCCGTACGCTGGCACTGAACCGTGCGTCAGCACGTAGCCTGACCCTCCCACGTTTCCGTACCCTCACCTGTGCCCTAAGCCTTGCCGTTCCCTAACCCTAAACCTAGCCCGGAATAGAAACCCACCACCAGCCCTACACCTACCTTACGCCGTGCCGTACTCCTGACCTGTACGCTGGCACTGACCTGTGCGTCAGCACGTAGCCTGACCCTCCCACGTTTCCGTAACCTCACCTGTGCCCTAAGCCTTGCCGTTCCCTAACCCTAACCCTAGACCGGAACGCAAATCCACCACCAGCCCTACACTTTATCCTACGCCGTTGCCTACTCCTGGCCCGTACGCTGGCACTGATACGTGCGTCACCACGTAGCCCGACCCTCCCACGTTTCCGTACCCTCACCTGTGCCCTAAGCCTTGCCGTTCCCTAACCCTAACCCTAGCCTGGAACGGAAACCAACCACCAGCCCTACACCCTACCTTACGCCGTTGCCAACTCCTGGCCCGTACGCTGGCACTGACCCGTGCGTCAGCACGTAGCCTGACCCTCCCACGTTTCCGTGCCCTCACATGTGCCCTAAGCCTTGCCGTTCCCTAACCCTAACCCTAGCCCGGAATAGAAACCCACCACCAGCCCTACACCTTGCCTTACGCCTTTGCCTACTCCTGGCCCGTACGCTGCAACTGACCCGTGCGTCAGCACGTAGCCTGACCCTCCCACATTTCCGTACCCTCACCTGTGCCTTAAGCCTTGCCGTTCCCTAACCCTAAACCTAGCCCGGAATGGAAACACACCACCAGCCCTACACTTTATCCTACGCCGTTGGCTACTCCTCTCCCGTATGCTGGCACTAACACGTGCGTCAGCACAGGGCCCGACCCTCCCACGTTTCCGTACCCTCTCCTTTGCCCTAAAACTTGCCGTTCACTAACCCTAGCCCTAGCCTGGAACGGAAATCAACCACAAGCCCTACACCTTACCTTACGCCGTACACTACTCCTGGCCCGTACGTTGGCACTGACCCATGCGTCAGCACGTAGCCTGACCCTCCCACGTTTCCGTACCCTCACCTGTGCCCTAAGCCTTGCCGTTCCCTAACCCTAACCCTAGCCCGGAATAGAAACCCACCACCAGCCCTACACCTTACCTTACGCCGTACCCTATTCCTGGCCCGTACGCTGGCACTGACCCGTGCGTCAGCACGTAGCCTGACCCTCCCACGTTTCCGTACCCTCACCTGTGCCCTAAGCCTTGCCGTTCCCTAACCCTAACCCTAGCATGGAATGCAAATCCACCACCAGCCCTAAACTTTATCCTATGACGTTGCCTACTCCTGGCCCGTACGCAGGCACTGACCCGTGCGTCAGCACGTAGCCCGACCCTCCCACGTTTCCGTACCCTCACCTGTGCCCTAAGCCTTGCCGTTCCCTAACCCTAACCCTAGCCCGGAACGGAAACCCACCACCAGCCTGACACCTTACCTTACGCCGTACCCTATTCCTGGACCGTACGCTGGCACTGTACCGTGCGTCAGCACGTAGCCTGACCCTCCCACGTTTCCGTACCCTCACCTGTGCCCTAAGCCTTGCCGTTCCCTAACCCTAACCCTAGCCCAGAACGCAAATCCACCACCAGCCCTACACTTTATCCTACGCCGTTGCCTACTCCTGGCCCGTACGCTGGCACTGAACCGTGCGTCAGCACGTAGCCCGACCCTCCCACGTTTCCGTACCGTCACCTGTGCCCTAAGCCTTGCCGTTCCCTAACCCGAACCCTAGCCTGGAACGGAAACCAACCACCAGCCCTACACCTTACCTTACGCTGTTGCCTACTCCTGGCCCGTACGCTGGCATTGAACCGTGCGTCAGCAGGTAGGCTGACCCTCCCACGTTTCCGTACCCTCACCTGTGGCCTAAGCCTTGCCGTTCCCTAACCCTAACCCTAGCCCGGAACGGAAACCCACCACGAGCCCTACACCTTAACCTACGCCGTTGCCTACTCCTGGCCTGTACTCTGGCACTGACCCGTGCATCAGAACGTAGCCTTAACCTCCCGCGTTTCCGTACCCTGACCTGTGCCCTAAGCCTTGCCGTTCCCTAACCATAACCCAAGCCCAGAACGCAAATCCACCACCAGCCCTACACTTTATCCTACGCCGTTGCCTACTCCTGGCCCGTACGCTGGCACTGACCTGTGCGTCAGCACGTAGCCCGAGCCTCCCACGTTTCCGTACCCTCACCTGTGCCCTAAGCCTTGCCGTTCCCTAACCCTAACCGTAGCCCGGAATGGAAACCTACCACCAGCCCTACACCTTACCTTACGCCGTACCCTATTCCTGGCCCGTACGCTGGCACTGAACCATGCGTCAGTACGTGGCCTGACCCTCCCACGTTTCCGTACCCTCACCTGTGCCCTAAGCCTTGCCGTTCCCTAACCCTAACCCTAGCCCGGAATAGAAACCCACCACCAGCCCTTCACCTTACCTTACGCTGTACCCTACTCCTGACCCGTACGCTGGCACTGACCCGTGCATCAGCACATACCCTGACCCTCCCACGTTTCCGTACCCTCACCTGTGCCCTAAGCCTTGCCGTTCCCTAACCCTAACCCTAGCCCGGAACGCAAATCCACCACCAGCCCTACACTTTATCCTACGCCGTTGCCTACTCCTGGCCCGTACGCTGGCACTGACCCGTGCATCAGCACGTAGCTTGACCCTCCCACGTTTCCGTACCCTCACCTGTGCCCTAAGCCTTGCCGTTCCCTAACCCTAACCCTAGCCCAGAACGCAAATCCACCACCAGCCCTAAACTTTATCCTATGCCGTTGCCTACACCTGCCCCGTACGCTGGCACTGATCCGTGCATCAGCACGTAGCCTGAGCCTCCCACGATTAGGTGCCCTCACCTGGGCCCTAAGCCTTGCCGTTCCCTAACCCTAACCCTAGCCCGGAATAGAAACCCACCACCAGCCCTACACCTTACCTAACGCCGTACCCTACTCCTGTCCCGTACACTGGCACTGACCCGTGCGTCAGCACGTAGCCTGACCCTCCCACGTTTCCGTACCCTCCCCTGTGCCCTAAGCCTTGCCGTTCCCTAACCCTAACCCTAGACCGGAACGCAAATCCACCACCAGCCCTACACTTTATCCTACGCCGTTGCCTACTCCCGGCCCTTACGCTGGCACTGACACGTGTGTCAGCACGTAGCCCGACCCTCCCACGTTTCCGTACCCTCACCTGTTCCCTAAGCCTTACCGTTCCCTAACCCTAACCCTAGCCTGGAACGGAAACCAACCACCAGCCCTACACCTTACCTTACGCCGTTGCCTACTCCTGGCCCGTATGCTGGCACTGACCCGTGCGTCAGCACGTAGCCTGACCCTCCCACGTTTCCGTACCATGACCTGTGTCCTAAGCCTTGTCGTTCGCTAACCCTAACCCTAGCCAAGTACGGAAACCCACCACCAACCCTACACCTTACCCTACGCCGTTGCCTACTCCTGGCCTGTACTCTGGCACTGACCCGTGCATCAGCACGTAGCCTTACGCTCCCGCGTTTCCGTACCCACACCTGTGCCCTAAGCCTTGCCGTTCCCTAACCCTAACCCTAGCCTGTAACGGAAATCAACCACAAGCCCTACACCTTACCTTACGCCGTACACTACTCCTGGCCCGTACACTGGCGCTGACCCGTGCGTCAGCACGTAGCCTGACCCTCCCACGTTTCCGTACCCTCAACTGTGCCCTAAGCCTTGCCGTTCCCTAACCCTAACCCTAGCCCGGAAGGGAAACCCACAACCAGCCCTACACCTTACCTTACGCCGTACCCTATTCCTGGCCCGTACGCTGGCACTGAACCGTGCGTCAGCACGTAGCCTGACCCTCCCACGTTTCCGTACCCTCACCTGTGCCCTAAGCCTTGCCGTTCCCTAACCCTAAACCTAGCCCGGAATAGAAACCCACCACCAGCCCTACACCTACCTTACGCCGTGCCGTACTCCTGACCTGTACGCTGGCACTGACCTGTGCGTCAGCACGTAGCCTGACCCTCCCACGTTTCCGTAACCTCACCTGTGCCCTAAGCCTTGCCGTTCCCTAACCCTAACCCTAGACCGGAACGCAAATCCACCACCAGCCCTACACTTTATCCTACGCCGTTGCCTACTCCTGGCCCGTACGCTGGCACTGATACGTGCGTCACCACGTAGCCCGACCCTCCCACGTTTCCGTACCCTCACCTGTGCCCTAAGCCTTGCCGTTCCCTAACCCTAACCCTAGCCTGGAACGGAAACCAACCACCAGCCCTACACCCTACCTTACGCCGTTGCCAACTCCTGGCCCGTACGCTGGCACTGACCCGTGCGTCAGCACGTAGCCTGACCCTCCCACGTTTCCGTGCCCTCACATGTGCCCTAAGCCTTGCCGTTCCCTAACCCTAACCCTAGCCCGGAATAGAAACCCACCACCAGCCCTACACCTTGCCTTACGCCTTTGCCTACTCCTGGCCCGTACGCTGCAACTGACCCGTGCGTCAGCACGTAGCCTGACCCTCCCACATTTCCGTACCCTCACCTGTGCCTTAAGCCTTGCCGTTCCCTAACCCTAAACCTAGCCCGGAATGGAAACACACCACCAGCCCTACACTTTATCCTACGCCGTTGGCTACTCCTCTCCCGTATGCTGGCACTAACCCGTGCGTCAGCACAGGGCCCGACCCTCCCACGTTTCCGTACCCTCTACTTTGCCCTAAAACTTGCCGTTCACTAACCCTAGCCCTAGCCTGGAACGGAAATCAACCACAAGCCCTACACCTTACCTTACGCCGTACACTACTCCTGGCCCGTACGTTGGCACTGACCCGTGCGTCAGCACGTAGCCTGACCCTCCCACGTTTCCGTACCCTCACCTGTGCCCTAAGCCTTGCCGTTCCCTAACCCTAACCCTAGCCCGGAATAGAAACCCACCACCAGCCCTACACCTTACCTTACGCCGTACCCTATTCCTGGCCCGTACGCTGGCACTGAACCGTGCGTCAGCACGTAGCCTGACCCTCCCACGTTTCCGTACCCTCACCTGTGCCCTAAGCCTTGCCGTTCCCTAACCCTAACCCTAGCCTGGAATGCAAATCCACCACCAGCCCTAAACTTTGTCCTTTGCCGTTGCCTACTCCTGGCCCGTACGCAGGCACTGACCCATGCGTCAGCACGTAGCCCGACACTCCCACGTTTCCGTACCCTCACCTGTGCCCTCAGCCTTGCCGTTCCCTAACCCTAACCCTAGACCGGAACGGAAACCCACCACCAGCGTGACACCTTACCTTACGCCGTACCCTATTCCTGGACCGTACGCTGGCACTGAACCGTGCGTCAGCACGTAGCCTGACCCTCCCACGTTTCCGTACCCTCACCTGTGCCCTAAGCCTTGCCGTTCCCTAACCCTAACCCTAGCCCAGAACGCAAATCCACCACCAGCCCTACACTTTATCCTACGCCGTTGCCTACTCCTGCCCCGTACGCTGGCACTGATCCGTGCATCAGCACGTAGCCTGAGCCTCCCACGATTAGGTGCCCTCACCTGGGCCCTAAGCCTTGCCGTTCCCCAACCCTAACCCTAGCCCGGAATAGAAACCTACCACCAGCCCTACACCTTACCTTACGCCGTACCCTACTCCTGTCCCGTACGCTGGCACTGACCCGTGCGTCAGCACGTAGCCTGACCCTCCCACGTTTCCGTACCCTCCCCTGTGCCCTAAGCCTTGCTGTTCCCTAACCCTAACCCTAGGCCGGAACGCAAATCCACCAGCAGCCCTACACTTTATCCTACGCCGTTGCCTACTCCTGGCCCTTACGCTGGCACTGTCACGTGTGTCAGCACGTAGCCCGACCCTCCCACGTTTCCGTACCCTCAGCTGTTCCCTAAGCCTTACCGTTCCCTAACCCTAACCCTAGCCTGGAACGGAAACCAACCACCAGCCCTACACCTTACCTTACGCCGTTGCCTACTCCTGGCCCGTATGCTGGCACTGACCCGTGCGTCAGCACGTAGCCTGACCCTCCCACGTTTCCGTACCATGACCTGTGTCCTAAGCCTTGTCGTTCGCTAACCCTAACCCTAGCCAAGTACGGAAACCCACCACCAGCCCTACACCTTACCCTACGCCGTTGCCTACTCCTGGCCTGTACTCTGGCACTGACCCGTGCATCAGCACGTAGCCTTACGCTCCCGCGTTTCCGTACCCTCACCTGTGCCCTAAGCCTTGCCTTTCCCTAACCCTAACCCTAGCCTGTAACGGAAATCAACCACAAGCCCTACACCTTACCTTACGCCGTACACTAATCCTGGCCCGTACACTGGCGCTGACCCGTGCGTCAGCACGTAGCCTTACCCTCCCACGTTTCCGTACGCTCACCTGTGCCCTAAGCCTTGCCGTTCCCTAACCCTAACCCTAGCCCGGAACGGAAACCCACAACCAGCCCTACACCTTACCTTACGCCGTACCCTATTCCTGGCCCGTACGCTGGCACTGAACCGTGCGTCAGCACGTAGCCTGACCCTCCCACGTTTCCGTACCCTCACCTGTGCCCTAAGCCTTGCCGTTCCCTAACCCTAAACCTAGCCCGGAATAGAAACCCACCACCAGCCCTACACCTACCTTACGCCGTGCCGTACTCCTGACCTGTACGCTGGCACTGACCTGTGCGTCAGCACGTAGCCTGACCCTCCCACGTTTCCGTAACCTCACCTGTGCCCTAAGCCTTGCCGTACCCTAACCCTAACCCTAGACCGGAACGCAAATCCACCACCAGCCCTACACTTTATCCTACGCCGTTGCCTACTCCTGGCCCGTACGCTGGCACTGATACGTGCGTCAGCACGTAGCCTGACCCTCCCACGTTTCCGTACCCTCACCTGTGCCCTAAGCCTTGCCGTTCCCTAACCCTAACCCTAGCCTGGAACGGAAACCAACCACCAGCCCTACACCTTACCTTATGCCGTTGCCAACTCCTGGCCCGTACGCTGGCACTGATACGTGCGTCAGCACATAGCCTGACCCTCCCACGTTTCCGTGCCCTCACATGTGCCCTAAGCCTTGCCGTTCCCTAACCCTAACCCTAGCCCGGAATAGAAACCCACCACCAGCCCTACACCTTGCCTTACGCCTTTGCCTACTCCTGGCCCGTACGCTGCAACTGACCCGTGCGTCAGCACGTAGCCTGACCCTCCCACATTTCCGTACCCTCACCTGTGCCTTAAGCCTTGCCGTTCCCTAACCCTAAACCTAGCCCGGAATGGAAACACACCACCAGCCCTACACTTTATCCTACGCCGTTGGCTACTCCTGGCCCGTATGCTGGCACTAACCCGTGCGTCAGCACAGGGCCCGACCCTCCCACGTTTCCGTACCCTCTACTTTGCCCTAAGACTTGCCGTTCACTAACCCTAGCCCTAGCCTGAAACGGAAATCAACCACAAGCCCTACACCTTACCTTACGCCGTACACTACTCCTGGCCCGTACGTTGGCACTGACCCGTGCGTCAGCACGTAGCCTGACCCTCCCACGTTTCCGTACCCTCACCTGTGCCCTAAGCCTTGCCGTTCCCTAACCCTAACCCTAGCCCGGAATAGAAACCCACCACCAGCCCTACACCTTACCTTACGCCGTACCCTATTCCTGGCCCGTACGCTGGCACTGAACCGTGCGTCAGCACGTAGCCTGACCCTCCCACGTTTCCGTACCCTCACCTGTGCCCTAAGCCTTGCCGTTCCCTAACCCTAACCCTAGCCTGGAATGCAAATCCACCACCAGCCATAAACTTTGTCCTATGCCGTTGCCTACTCCTGGCCCGTACGCAGGCACTGACCCGTGCGTCAGCACGTAGCCCGACCCTCCCACGTTTCCGTACCCTCACATGTGCCCTAAGCCTTGCCGTTCCCTAACCCTAACCCTAGCCCGGAACGGAAACCCACCACCAGCCCTACACCTTACCTTACGCTGTACCCTATTCCTGGACCGTACGCTGGCACTGAACCGTGCGTCAGAACGTAGCCTGACCCTCCCACGTTTCCGTACCCTCACCTGTGCCCTAAGCCTTGCCGTTCCCTAACCCTAACCCTAGCCCGGACCGCAAATCCACCACCAGCCCTACACTTTATCCTACGCTGTTGCCTACTCCTGGCCCGTACGCTGGCACTGACCCGTGCGTCAGCACGTAGCCCGACCCTCCCACGTTTCCGTACCCTCACCTGTGCCCTAAGCCTTGCCGTTCCCTAACCCTAACCCTAGCCCGGAATAGAAACCCACCACCAGCCCTACACCTTACCCTACACCGTTGCCTACTCCTGGCCTGTACTCTGGCACTGAGCCGTGCATCAGCAGGTAGCCTTACCCTCCCGCGTTTCCGTACCCTCACCTGTGCCCTAAGCCTTGCCGTCCCCTAACCCTAACCCTAGCCCGGAACGGAAATCCACCACCAGCCCTACACTTTATCCTACGCCGTTGCCTACTCCTGGCCCGTACGCTGGCACTGACTCGTGCGTCAGCACGTAGCCCGACCCTCCCAGGTTTCCGTACCCTCACCTGTGCCCTAAGACTTGCTGTTCCCTAACCCTAACCCTAGCCTGGAACGGAAACCAACCACCATCCCTACACCTTACCTTACGCCGTTGCCTACTCCTGGCCCGTACGCTGGCACTGACCTGTGCATCAGCACGTAGCCCGAGCCTCCCACGTTTCCGTACCCTCACCTGTGCCCTAAGCCTTGCCGTTCCCTAACCCTAACCGTAGCCCGGAACGGAAACCTACCACCAGCCCTACACGTTACCTTACGCCGTACCCTATTCCTGGCCCGTACGCTGGCACTGAACCATGCGTCAGCACGTAGCCTGACCCACCCACGTTTCCGTACCCTCACCTGTGCCCTAAACCTTGCCATTCCCTAACCCTAACCCTAGCCCGGAATAGAAACCCACCACCAGCCCTACACCTTACCTTACGCTGTACCCTACTCCTGACCCGTACGCTGGCACTGACCCGTGCGTCAGCACGTAGCCTGACCCTCCCACGTTTCCGTACCCTCATCTGTGCCCTAAGCCTTGCCGTTCCCTAAACCTAACCCTAGCCCGGAACGCAAATCCACCACCAGCCCTACACTTTATCCTACGCCGTTGCCTACTCCTGGCCCGTACGCTGGCACTGACCCGTGCATCAGCACGTAGCTTGACCCTCCCACGTTTCCGTACCCTCACCTGTGCCCTAAGCCTTGCCGTTCCCTAAACCTAACCCTAGCCCGGAACGCAAATCCACCACCAGCCCTAAACTTTATCCTATGCCGTTGCCTACTCCTGGCCAGTACGCAGGCACTGACCCGTGCGTCAGCACGTAGCCCGACCCTCCCACGTTTCCGTACCCTCACCTGTGCCCTAAGCCTTGCCGTTCCCTCACCCTAACCCTAGCCTGGAACGGAAATCAACCAGAAGCCCTACACCTTACCTTACGCCGTACCCTACTCCTGGCCCGTACGCTGGCACTGATCCGTGCATCAGCACGTAGCCTGAGCCTCCCACGTTTCCGTGCCCTCACCTGTGCCCTAAGCCTTGCCGTTCCCTAACCCTAACCCTAACCCGGAATAGAAACCCACCACCAGCCCTACACCTTACCTTACGCCGTACCCTACTCCTGACCCGTACGCTGGCACTGACCCGTGCGTCAGCATGTAGCCTGACCCTCCCACGTTTCCGTACCCTCACCTGTGCCCTAAGTCTTGCCGTTCCCTAACCCTAAACCTAGCCCGGAACGCAAATCCACCACCAGCCCTAAACTTTATCCTACGCCGTTGCCTATTCCTGGCCCGTACGCTGGCACTGACCCGTGCGTCAGCACGTAGCCCGACCCTCCCACGTTTCCGTACCGTCACCTGTGCCCTAAGCCTTGCCGTTCCCTAACCATAACCCTAGCCTGGAACGGAAACCAACCACCAGCCCTACACCTTACCTTACGCCGTTGCCTACTCCTGGCCCGTAGGCTGGCATTGAACCGTGCGTCAGCAGGTAGCCTGACCCTCCCACGTTTCCGTACCCTCACCTGTGCCCTAAGCCTTTCCGTTCCCTAACCCTAACCCTAGCCCGGAACGGAAACCCACCAGGAGCCCTACACCTTAACCTACGCCGTTGCCTACTCCTGGCCTGTACTCTGGCACTGACCCGTGCATCAGCACGTAGCCTTACCCTCCCGCGTTTCCGTACCCTGACCTGTGCCCTAAGCCTTGCCGTTCCCTAACCATAACCCTAGCCCAGAACGCAAATCCACGACCAGCCCTACACTTTATCCTACGCCGTTGCCTACTCCTGGTCCGTACGCTGGTACTGACCTGTGCGTCAGCACGTAGCCCGAGCCTCCCACGTTTCCGTACCCTCACCTGTGCCCTAAGCCTTACCATTCCCTAACCCTAACCGTAGCCCGGAATGGAAACCTACCACCAGCCCTACACCTTACCTTACGCCGTACCCTATTCCTGGCCCGTACGCTGGCACTGAACCATGCGTCAGCATGTAGCCTGACCCTCCCACGTTTCCGTACCCTCACCTGTGCCCTAAGCCTTGCCATTCCCTAACCCTAACCCTATCCCGGAATAGAAACCCACCACCAGCCCTACACCTTACCTTACGCTGTACCCTACTCCTGACCCGTATGCTGGCACTGACCCGTGCGTCAGCACGTAGCCTGACCCTCCCACGTTTCCGTACCCTCACCTGTGCCCTAAGCCTTGCCGTTCCCTAACCCTAACCCTAGCCCAGAACGCAAATCCACCACCAGCCCTAAACTTTATCCAATGCCGTTGCCTACTCCTGCCCCGTACGCTGGCACTGATCCGTGCATCAGCACGTAGCCTGAGCCTCCCACGATTAGGTGCCCTCACCTGGGCCCTAAGCTTTGCCGTTCCCTAACCCTAACCCTAGCCCGGAATAGAAACCCACCACCAGCCCTACACCTTACCTTACGCCATACCCTACTCCTGTCCCGTACGCTGGCACTGACCCGTGCGTCAGCACGTAGCCTGACCCTCCCACGTTTCCGTACCCTCCCCTGTGCCCTAAGCCTTGCCGTTCCCTAACCCTAACCCTAGCCCGGAACGCAAATCCACCACCAGCCCTACACTTTATCCTACGCCGTTGCCTACTCCTGGCCCTTACGCTGGCACTGACACGTGTGTCAGCACGTAGCCCGACCCTCCCACGTTTCCGTACCCTCACCTGTTCCCTAAGCCTTACCGTTCCCTAACCCTAACCCTAGCCTGGAACGGAAACCAACCACCAGCCCTACACCTTACCTTACGCCGTTGCCTACTCCTGGCCCGTATGCTGGCACTGACCCGTGCGTCAGCACGTAGCCTGACCCTCCCACGTTTCCGTACCATGACCTGTGTCCTAAGCCTTGTCGTTCGCTAACCCTAACCCTAGCCATGTACGGAAACCCACCACCAGCCCTACACCTTACCCTACGCCGTTGCCTACTCCTGGCCTGTACTCTGGCACTGACCCGTGCATCAGCACGTAGCCTTACGCTCCCGCGTTTCCGTACCCTCACCTGTGCCCTAAGCCTTGCCGTTCCCTAACCCTAACCCTAGCCTGTAACGGAAATCAACCACAAGCCCTACACCTTACCTTACGCCGTACACTACTCCTGGCCCGTACACTGGCGCTGACCCGTGCGTCAGCACGTAGCCTTACCCTCCCACGTTTCCGTACCCTCACCTGTGCCCTAAGCCTTGCCGTTCCCTAACCCTAACCCTAGCCCGGAACGGAAACCCACAACCAGCCCGACACCTTACCTTACGCCGTACCCTATTCCTGGCCCGTACGCTGGCACTGAACCGTGCGTCAGCACGTAGCCTGACCCTCCCACGTTTCCGTACCCTCACCTGTGCCCTAAGCCTTGCCGTTCCCTAACCCTAAACCTAGCCCGGAATAGAAACCCACCACCAGCCCTACACCTACCTTTCGCCGTGCCGTACTCCTGACCTGTACGCTGGCACTGACCTGTGCGTCAGCACGTTGCCTGACCCTCCCACGTTTCCGTAACCTCACCTGTGCCCTAAGCCTTGCCGTACCCTAACCCTAACCCTAGACCGGAACGCAAATCCACCACCAGCCCTACACTTTATCCTACGCCGTTGCCTACTCCTGGCCCGTACGCTGGCACTGATACGTGCGTCAGCACGTAGCCCGACCCTCCCACGTTTCCGTACCCTCACCTGTGCCCTAAGCCTTGCCGTTCCCTAACCCTAACCCTAGCCTGGAACGGAAACCAACCACCAGCCCTACACCTTACCTTACGCCGTTGCCAACTCCTGGCCCGTACGCTGGCACTGACCCGTGCGTCAGCACGTAGCCTGACCCTCCCACGTTTCCGTGCCCTCACATGTGCCCTAAGCCTTGCCGTTCCCTAACCCTAACCCTAGCCCGGAATAGAAACCCACCACCAGCCCTACACATTGCCTTACGCCTTTGCCTACTCCTGGCCCGTACGCTGCAACTGACCCGTGCGTCAGCACGTAGCCTGACCCTCCCACATTTCCGTACCCTCACCTGTGCCTTAAGCCTTGCCGTTCCCTAACCCTAAACCTAGCCCGGAATGGAAACACACCACCAGCCCTACACTTTATCCTACGCCGTTGGCTACTCCTGGCCCGTATGCTGGCACTAACCCGTGCGTCAGCACAGGGCCCGACCCTCCCACGTTTCCGTACCCTCTCCTTTGCCCTAAGACTTGCCGTTCACTAACCCTAGCCCTAGCCTGAAACGGAAGTCAACCACAAGCCCTACACCTTACCTTACGCCGTACACTACTCCTGGCCCGTACGTTGGCACTGACCCGTGCGTCAGCACGTAGCCTGACCCTCCCACGTTTCCGTACCCTCACCTGTGCCCTAAGCCTTGCCGTTCCCTAACCCTAACCCTAGCCCGGAATAGAAACCCACCACCAGCCCTACACCTTACCTTACGCCGTTGCCTACTCCTGGCCCGTACGCTGGCACTGACTCGTGCGTCAGCACGTAGCCCGACCCTCCCAGGTTTCCGTACCCTCACCTGTGCCCTAAGACTTGCTGTTCCCTAACCCTAACCCTAGCCTGGAACGGAAACCAACCACCATCCCTACACCTTACCTTACGCCGTTGCCTACTCCTGGCCCGTACGCTGGCACTAACCTGTGCATCAGCACGTAGCCCGAGCCTCCCACGTTTCCGTACCCTCACCTGTGCCCTAAGCCTTGCCGTTCCCTAACCCTAACCGTAGCCCGGAACGGAAACCTACCACCAGCCCTACACGTTACCTTACGCCGTACCCTATTCCTGGCCCGTACGCTGGCACTGAACCATGCGTCAGCACGTAGCCTGACCCACCCACGTTTCCGTACCCTCACCTGTGCCCTAAACCTTGCCATTCCCTAACCCTAACCCTAGCCCGGAATAGAAACCCACCACCAGCCCTACACCTTACCTTACGCTGTACCCTACTCCTGACCCGTACGCTGGCACTGACCCGTGCGTCAGCACGTAGCCTGACCCTCCCACGTTTCCGTACCCTCATCTGTGCCCTAAGCCTTGCCGTTCCCTAAACCTAACCCTAGCCCGGAACGCAAATCCACCACCAGCCCTACACTTTATCCTACGCCGTTGCCTACTCCTGGCCCGTACGCTGGCACTGACCCGTGCATCAGCACGTAGCTTGACCCTCCCACGTTTCCGTACCCTCACCTGTGCCCTAAGCCTTGCCGTTCCCTAAACCTAACCCTAGCCCGGAACGCAAATCCACCACCAGCCCTAAACTTTATCCTATGCCGTTGCCTACTCCTGGCCAGTACGCAGGCACTGACCCGTGCGTCAGCACGTAGCCCGACCCTCCCACGTTTCCGTACCCTCACCTGTGCCCTAAGCCTTGCCGTTCCCTCACCCTAACCCTAGCCTGGAACGGAAATCAACCAGAAGCCCTACACCTTACCTTACGCCGTACCCTACTCCTGGCCCGTACGCTGGCACTGATCCGTGCATCAGCACGTAGCCTGAGCCTCCCACGTTTCCGTGCCCTCACCTGTGCCCTAAGCCTTGCCGTTCCCTAACCCTAACCCTAACCCGGAATAGAAACCCACCACCAGCCCTACACCTTACCTTACGCCGTACCCTACTCCTGACCCGTACGCTGGCACTGACCCGTGCGTCAGCATGTAGCCTGACCCTCCCACGTTTCCGTACCCTCACCTGTGCCCTAAGTCTTGCCGTTCCCTAACCCTAAACCTAGCCCGGAACGCAAATCCACCACCAGCCCTAAACTTTATCCTACGCCGTTGCCTATTCCTGGCCCGTACGCTGGCACTGACCCGTGCGTCAGCACGTAGCCCGACCCTCCCACGTTTCCGTACCGTCACCTGTGCCCTAAGCCTTGCCGTTCCCTAACCATAACCCTAGCCTGGAACGGAAACCAACCACCAGCCCTACACCTTACCTTACGCCGTTGCCTACTCCTGGCCCGTAGGCTGGCATTGAACCGTGCGTCAGCAGGTAGCCTGACCCTCCCACGTTTCCGTACCCTCACCTGTGCCCTAAGCCTTTCCGTTCCCTAACCCTAACCCTAGCCCGGAACGGAAACCCACCAGGAGCCCTACACCTTAACCTACGCCGTTGCCTACTCCTGGCCTGTACTCTGGCACTGACCCGTGCATCAGCACGTAGCCTTACCCTCCCGCGTTTCCGTACCCTGACCTGTGCCCTAAGCCTTGCCGTTCCCTAACCATAACCCTAGCCCAGAACGCAAATCCACGACCAGCCCTACACTTTATCCTACGCCGTTGCCTACTCCTGGTCCGTACGCTGGTACTGACCTGTGCGTCAGCACGTAGCCCGAGCCTCCCACGTTTCCGTACCCTCACCTGTGCCCTAAGCCTTACCATTCCCTAACCCTAACCGTAGCCCGGAATGGAAACCTACCACCAGCCCTACACCTTACCTTACGCCGTACCCTATTCCTGGCCCGTACGCTGGCACTGAACCATGCGTCAGCATGTAGCCTGACCCTCCCACGTTTCCGTACCCTCACCTGTGCCCTAAGCCTTGCCATTCCCTAACCCTAACCCTATCCCGGAATAGAAACCCACCACCAGCCCTACACCTTACCTTACGCTGTACCCTACTCCTGACCCGTATGCTGGCACTGACCCGTGCGTCAGCACGTAGCCTGACCCTCCCACGTTTCCGTACCCTCACCTGTGCCCTAAGCCTTGCCGTTCCCTAACCCTAACCCTAGCCCAGAACGCAAATCCACCACCAGCCCTAAACTTTATCCAATGCCGTTGCCTACTCCTGCCCCGTACGCTGGCACTGATCCGTGCATCAGCACGTAGCCTGAGCCTCCCACGATTAGGTGCCCTCACCTGGGCCCTAAGCTTTGCCGTTCCCTAACCCTAACCCTAGCCCGGAATAGAAACCCACCACCAGCCCTACACCTTACCTTACGCCATACCCTACTCCTGTCCCGTACGCTGGCACTGACCCGTGCGTCAGCACGTAGCCTGACCCTCCCACGTTTCCGTACCCTCCCCTGTGCCCTAAGCCTTGCCGTTCCCTAACCCTAACCCTAGCCCGGAACGCAAATCCACCACCAGCCCTACACTTTATCCTACGCCGTTGCCTACTCCTGGCCCTTACGCTGGCACTGACACGTGTGTCAGCACGTAGCCCGACCCTCCCACGTTTCCGTACCCTCACCTGTTCCCTAAGCCTTACCGTTCCCTAACCC
This sequence comes from Mesoplodon bidens, assembly GCF_964165515.1. NCBI lineage: Eukaryota > Metazoa > Chordata > Mammalia > Artiodactyla > Ziphiidae > Mesoplodon > Mesoplodon bidens. Next base: position 831,555 of record NW_027672602.1, on the reverse strand, counting down.
TAACCCTAGCCTGGAACGGAAACCAACCACCAGCCCTACACCTTACCTTACGCCGTTGCCTACTCCTGGCCCGTATGCTGGCACTGACCCGTGCGTCAGCACGTAGCCTGACCCTCCCACGTTTCCGTACCATGACCTGTGTCCTAAGCCTTGTCGTTCGCTAACCCTAACCCTAGCCATGTACGGAAACCCACCACCAGCCCTACACCTTACCCTACGCCGTTGCCTACTCCTGGCCTGTACTCTGGCACTGACCCGTGCATCAGCACGTAGCCTTACGCTCCCGCGTTTCCGTACCCTCACCTGTGCCCTAAGCCTTGCCGTTCCCTAACCCTAACCCTAGCCTGTAACGGAAATCAACCACAAGCCCTACACCTTACCTTACGCCGTACACTACTCCTGGCCCGTACACTGGCGCTGACCCGTGCGTCAGCACGTAGCCTTACCCTCCCACGTTTCCGTACCCTCACCTGTGCCCTAAGCCTTGCCGTTCCCTAACCCTAACCCTAGCCCGGAACGGAAACCCACAACCAGCCCGACACCTTACCTTACGCCGTACCCTATTCCTGGCCCGTACGCTGGCACTGAACCGTGCGTCAGCACGTAGCCTGACCCTCCCACGTTTCCGTACCCTCACCTGTGCCCTAAGCCTTGCCGTTCCCTAACCCTAAACCTAGCCCGGAATAGAAACCCACCACCAGCCCTACACCTACCTTTCGCCGTGCCGTACTCCTGACCTGTACGCTGGCACTGACCTGTGCGTCAGCACGTTGCCTGACCCTCCCACGTTTCCGTAACCTCACCTGTGCCCTAAGCCTTGCCGTACCCTAACCCTAACCCTAGACCGGAACGCAAATCCACCACCAGCCCTACACTTTATCCTACGCCGTTGCCTACTCCTGGCCCGTACGCTGGCACTGATACGTGCGTCAGCACGTAGCCCGACCCTCCCACGTTTCCGTACCCTCACCTGTGCCCTAAGCCTTGCCGTTCCCTAACCCTAACCCTAGCCTGGAACGGAAACCAACCACCAGCCCTACACCTTACCTTACGCCGTTGCCAACTCCTGGCCCGTACGCTGGCACTGACCCGTGCGTCAGCACGTAGCCTGACCCTCCCACGTTTCCGTGCCCTCACATGTGCCCTAAGCCTTGCCGTTCCCTAACCCTAACCCTAGCCCGGAATAGAAACCCACCACCAGCCCTACACATTGCCTTACGCCTTTGCCTACTCCTGGCCCGTACGCTGCAACTGACCCGTGCGTCAGCACGTAGCCTGACCCTCCCACATTTCCGTACCCTCACCTGTGCCTTAAGCCTTGCCGTTCCCTAACCCTAAACCTAGCCCGGAATGGAAACACACCACCAGCCCTACACTTTATCCTACGCCGTTGGCTACTCCTGGCCCGTATGCTGGCACTAACCCGTGCGTCAGCACAGGGCCCGACCCTCCCACGTTTCCGTACCCTCTCCTTTGCCCTAAGACTTGCCGTTCACTAACCCTAGCCCTAGCCTGAAACGGAAGTCAACCACAAGCCCTACACCTTACCTTACGCCGTACACTACTCCTGGCCCGTACGTTGGCACTGACCCGTGCGTCAGCACGTAGCCTGACCCTCCCACGTTTCCGTACCCTCACCTGTGCCCTAAGCCTTGCCGTTCCCTAACCCTAACCCTAGCCCGGAATAGAAACCCACCACCAGCCCTACACCTTACCTTACGCCGTACCCTATTCCTGGCCCGTACGCTGGCACTGAACCGTGCGTCAGCACGTAGCCTGACCCTCCCACGTTTCCGTACCCTCACCTGTGCCCTAAGCCTTGCCGTTCCCTAACCCTAACCCTAGCCTGGAACGCAAATCCACCACCAGCCCTAAACTTTATCCTACGCCGTTGCCTCTTCCTTGCCCGTACGCTGGCACTGACCCGTGCGTCAGCACGTAGCCCGACCCTCCCACGTTTCCGTACCGTCACCTGTGCCCTAAGCCTTGCCGTTCCCTAACACTAACCCTAGCCTGGAACGGAAACCAACCACCAGCCCTACACCTTACCTTACGCCGTTGCCTACTCCTGGCCCGTACGCTGGCATTGAACCGTGCGTCAGCAGGTAGCCTGACCCTCCCACGTTTCCGTACCCTCACCTGTGCCCTAAGCCTTTCCGTTCCCTAACCCTAACCCTAGCCCGGAACGGAAACCCACCAGGAGCCCTACACCTTAACCTACGCCGTTGCCTACTCCTGGCCTGTACTCTGGCACTGACCCGTGCATCAGCACGTAGCCTTACCCTCCCGCGTTTCCGTACCCTGACCTGTGCCCTAAGCCTTGCCGTTCCCTAACCATAACCCTAGCCCAGAACGCAAATCCACGACCAGCCCTACACTTTATCCTACGCCGTTGCCTACTCCTGGCCCGTACGCTGGTACTGACCTGTGCGTCAGCACGTAGCCCGAGCCTCCCACGTTTCCGTACCCTCACCTGTGCCCTAAGTCTTACCATTCCCTAACCCTAACCGTAGCCCGGAATGGAAACCTACCACCAGCCCTACACCTTACCTTACGCCGTACCCTATTCCTGGCCCGTACGCTGGCACTGAACCATGCGTCAGCATGTAGCCTGACCCTCCCACGTTTCCGTACCCTCACCTGTGCCCTAAGCCTTACCATTCCCTAACCCTAACCCTATCCCGGAATAGAAACCCACCACCAGCCCTACACCTTACCTTACGCTGTACCCTACTCCTGACCCGTATGCTGGCACTGACCCGTGCGTCAGCACGTAGCCTGACCCTCCCACGTTTCCGTACCCTCACCTGTGCCCTAAGCCTTGCCGTTCCCTTACCCTAACCCTAGCCCAGAACGCAAATCCACCACCAGCCCTAAACTTTATCCAATGCCGTTGCCTACTCCTGCCCCGTACGCTGGCACTGATCCGTGCATCAGCACGTAGCCTGAGCCTCCCACGATTAGGTGCCCTCACCTGGGCCCTAAGCCTTGCCATTCCCTAACCCTAACCCTAGCCCGGAATAGAAACCCACCACCAGCCCTACACCTTACCTTACGCCATACCCTACTCCTGTCCCGTACGCTGGCACTGACCCGTGCGTCAGCACGTAGCCTGACCCTCCCACGTTTCCGTACCCTCCCCTGTGCCCTAAGCCTTGCCGTTCCCTAACCCTAACCCTAGCCCGGAACGCAAATCCACCACCAGCCCTACACTTTATCCTACGCCGTTGCCTACTCCTGGCCCTTACGCTGGCACTGACACGTGTGTCAGCACGTAGCCCGACCCTCCCACGTTTCCGTACCCTCACCTGTTCCCTAAGCCTTACCGTTCCCTAACCCTAACCCTAGCCTGGAACGGAAACCAACCACCAGCCCTACACCTTACCTTACGCCGTTGCCTACTCCTGGCCCGTATGCTGGCACTGACCCGTGCGTCCGCACGTAGCCTGACCCTCCCACGTTTCCGTACCATGACCTGTGTCCTAAGCCTTGTCGTTCGCTAACCCTAACCCTAGCCAAGTACGGAAACCCACCACCAGCCCTACACCTTACCCTACGCCGTTGCCTACTCCTGGCCTGTACTCTGGCACTGACACGTGCATCAGCACGTAGCCTTACGCTCCCGCGTTTCCGTACCCTCACCTGTGCCCTAAGCCTTGCCGTTCCCTAACCCTAACCCTAGCCTGTAACGGAAATCAACCACAAGCCCTACACCATACCTTACGCCGTACACTACTCCTGGCCCGTACACTGGCGCTGACCCGTGCGTCAGCACGTAGCCTTACCCTCCCACGTTTCCGTACCCTCACCTGTGCCCTAAGCCTTGCCGTTCCCTAACCCTAACCCTAGCCCGGAACGGAAACCCACAACCAGCCCTACACCTTACCTTACGCCGTACCCTATTCCTGGCCCGTACGCTGGCACTGAACCGTGCGTCAGCACGTAGCCTGACCCTCCCACGTTTCCGTACCCTCACCTGTGCCCTAAGCATTGCCGTTCCCTAACCCTAAACCTAGCCCGGAATAGAAACCCACCACCAGCCCTACACCTACCTTACGCCGTGCCGTACTCCTGACCTGTACGCTGGCACTGACCTGTGCGTCAGCACGTAGCCTGACCCTCCCACGTTTCCGTAACCTCACCTGTGCCCTAAGCCTTGCCGTACCCTAACCCTAACCCTAGACCGGAACGCAAATCCACCACCAGCCCTACACTTTATCCTACGCCGTTGCCTACTCCTGGCCTGTACGCTGGCACTGATACGTGCGTCAGCACGTAGCCCGACCCTCCCACGTTTCCGTACCCTCACCTGTGCCCTAAGCCTTGCCGTTCCCTAACCTTAACCCTAGCCTGGAACGGAAACCAACCACCAGCCCTACACCTTACCTTACGCCGTTGCCAACTCCTGGCCCGTACGCTGGCACTGACCCGTGCGTCAGCACGTAGCCTGACCCTCCCACGTTTCCGTGCCCTCACATGTGCCCTAAGCCTTGCCGTTCCCTAACCCTAACCCTAGCCCGGAATAGAAACCCACCACCAGCCCTACACATTGCCTTACGCCTTTGCCTACTCCTGGCCCGTACGCTGCAACTGACCCGTGCGTCAGCACGTAGCCTGACCCTCCCACATTTCCGTACCCTCACCTGTGCCTTAAGCCTTGCCGTTCCCTAACCCTAAACCTAGCCCGGAATGGAAACACACCACCAGCCCTACACTTTATCCTACGCCGTTGGCTACTCCTGGCCCGTATGCTGGCACTAACCCGTGCGTCAGCACAGGGCCCGACCCTCCCACGTTTCCGTACCCACTCCTTTGCCCTAAGACTTGCCGTTCACTAACCCTAGCCCTAGCCTGAAACGGAAATCAACCACAAGCCCTACACCTTACCTTACGCCGTACACTACTCCTGGCCCGTACGTTGGCACTGACCCGTGCGTCAGCACGTAGCCTGACCCTCCCACGTTTCCGTACCCTCACCTGTGCCCTAAGCCTTGCCGTTCCCTAACCCTAACCCTAGCCCGGAATAGAAACCCACCACCAGCCCTACACCTTACCTTACGCCGTACCCTATTCCTGGCCCGTACGCTGGCACTGAACCGTGCGTCAGCACGTAGCCTGACCCTCCCACGTTTCCGTACCCTCACCTGTGCCCTAAGCCTTGCCGTTCCCTAACCCTAACCCTAGCCTGGAATGCAAATCCACCACCAGCCCTAAACTTTGTCCTATGCCGTTGCCTACTCCTGGCCCGTACGCAGGCACTGACCCATGCGTCAGCACGTAGCCCGACCCTCCCACGTTTCCGTACCCTCACCTGTGCCCTCAGCCTTGCCGTTCCCTAACCCTAACCCTAGACCGGAACGGAAACCCACCACCAGCGTGACACCTTACCTTACGCCGTACCCTATTCCTGGACCGTACGCTGGCACTGAACCGTGCGTCAGCACGTAGCCTGACCCTCCCACGTTTCCGTACCCTCACCTGTGCCCTAAGCCTTGCCGTTCCCTAACCCTAACCCTAGCCCAGAACGCAAATCCACCACCAGCCCTACACTTTATCCTACGCCGTTGCCTACTCCTGCCCCGTACGCTGGCACTGATCCGTGCATCAGCACGTAGCCTGATCCTCCCACGATTAGGTGCCCTCACCTGGGCCCTAAGCCTTGCCGTTCCCCAACCCTAACCCTAGCCCGGAATAGAAACCTACCACCAGCCCTACACCTTACCTTACGCCGTACCCTACTCCTGTCCCGTACGCTGGCACTGACCCGTGCGTCAGCACGTAGCCTGACCCTCCCACGTTTCCGTACCCTCCCCTGTGCCCTAAGCCTTGCCGTTCCCTAACCCTAACCCTAGGCCGGAACGCAAATCCACCAGCAGCCCTACACTTTATCCTACGCCGTTGCCTACTCCTGGCCCTTACGCTGGCACTGTCACGTGTGTCAGCACGTAGCCCGACCCTCCCACGTTTCCGTACCCTCAGCTGTTCCCTAAGCCTTACCGTTCCCTAACCCTAACCCTAGCCTGGAACGGAAACCAACCACCTGCCCTACACCTTACCTTACGCCGTTGCCTACTCCTGGCCCGTATGCTGGCACTGACCCGTGCGTCAGCACGTAGCCTGACCCTCCCACGTTTCCGTACCATGACCTGTGTCCTAAGCCTTGTCGTTCGCTAACCCTAACCCTAGCCAAGTACGGAAACCCACCACCAGCCCTACACCTTACCCTACGCCGTTGCCTACTCCTGGCCTGTACTCTGGCACTGACCCGTGCATCAGCACGTAGCCTTACGCTCCCGCGTTTCCGTACCCTCACCTGTGCCCTAAGCCTTGCCTTTCCCTAACCCTAACCCTAGCCTGTAACGGAAATCAACCACAAGCCCTACACCTTACCTTACGCCGTACACTACTCCTGGCCCGTACACTGGCGCTGACCCGTGCGTCAGCACGTAGCCTTACCCTCCCACGTTTCCGTACCCTCACCTGTGCCCTAAGCCTTGCCGTTCCCTAACCCTAACCCTAGCCCGGAACGGAAACCCACAACCAGCCCTACACCTTACCTTACGCCGTACCCTATTCCTGGCCCGTACGCTGGCACTGAACCGTGCGTCAGCACGTAGCCTGACCCTCCCACGTTTCCGTACCCTCACCTGTGCCCTAAGCCTTGCCGTTCCCTAACCCTAAACCTAGCCCGGAATAGAAACCCACCACCAGCCCTACACCTACCTTACGCCGTGCCGTACTCCTGACCTGTACGCTGGCACTGACCTGTGCGTCAGCACGTAGCCTGACCCTCCCACGTTTCCGTAACCTCACCTGTGCCCTAAGCCTTGCCGTACCCTAACCCTAACCCTAGACCGGAACGCAAATCCACCACCAGCCCTACACTTTATCCTACGCCGTTGCCTACTCCTGGCCCGTACGCTGGCACTGATATGTGCGTCAGCACGTAGCCTGACCCTCCCACGTTTCCGTACCCTCACCTGTGCCCTAAGCCTTGCCGTTCCCTAACCCTAACCCTAGCCTGGAACGGAAACCAACCACCAGCCCTACACCTTTCCTTATGCCGTTGCCAACTCCTGGCCCGTACGCTGGCACTGATACGTGCGTCAGCACATAGCCTGACCCTCCCACGTTTCCGTGCCCTCACATGTGCCCTAAGCCTTGCCGTTCCCTAACCCTAACCCTAGCCCGGAATAGAAACCCACCACCAGCCCTACACCTTGCCTTACGCCTTTGCCTACTCCTGGCCCGTACGCTGCAACTGACCCGTGCGTCAGCACGTAGCCTGACCCTCCCACATTTCCGTACCCTCACCTGTGCCTTAAGCCTTGCCGTTCCCTAACCCTAAACCTAGCCCGGAATGGAAACACACCACCAGCCCTACACTTTATCCTACGCCGTTGGCTACTCCTGGCCCGTATGCTGGCACTAACCCGTGCGTCAGCACAGGGCCCGACCCTCCCACGTTTCCGTACCCTCTACTTTGCCCTAAGACTTGCCGTTCACTAACCCTAGCCCTAGCCTGAAACGGAAATCAACCACAAGCCCTACACCTTACCTTACGCCGTACACTACTCCTGGCCCGTACGTTGGCACTGACCCGTGCGTCAGCACGTAGCCTGACCCTCCCACGTTTCCGTACCCTCACCTGTGCCCTAAGCCTTGCCGTTCCCTAACCCTAACCCTAGCCCGGAATAGAAACCCACCACCAGCCCTACACCTTACCTTACGCCGTACCCTATTCCTGGCCCGTACGCTGGCACTGAACCGTGCGTCAGCACGTAGCCTGACCCTCCCACGTTTCCGTACCCTCACCTGTGCCCTAAGCCTTGCCGTTCCCTAACCCTAACCCTAGCCTGGAATGCAAATCCACCACCAGCCATAAACTTTGTCCTATGCCGTTGCCTACTCCTGGCCCGTACGCAGGCACTGACCCGTGCGTCAGCACGTAGCCCGACCCTCCCACGTTTCCGTACCCTCACATGTGCCCTAAGCCTTGCCGTTCCCTAACCCTAACCCTAGCCCGGAACGGAAACCCACCACCAGCCCTACACCTTACCTTACGCTGTACCCTATTCCTGGACCGTACGCTGGCACTGAACCGTGCGTCAGAACGTAGCCTGACCCTCCCACGTTTCCGTACCCTCACCTGTGCCCTAAGCCTTGCCGTTCCCTAACCCTAACCCTAGCCCGGACCGCAAATCCACCACCAGCCCTACACTTTATCCTACGCCGTTGCCTACTCCTGGCCCGTACGCTGGCACTGACCCGTGCGTCAGCACGTAGCCCGACCCTCCCACGTTTCCGTACCCTCACCTGTGCCCTAAGCCTTGCCGTTCCCTAACCCTAACCCTAGCCCGGAATAGAAACCCACCACCAGCCCTACACCTTACCCTACGCCGTTGCCTACTCCTGGCCTGTACTCTGGCACTGAGCCGTGCATCAGCAGGTAGCCTTACCCTCCCGCGTTTCCGTACCCTCACCTGTGCCCTAAGCCTTGCCGTTCCCTAACCCTAACCCTAGCCCAGAACGCAAATCCACCACCAGCCCTACACTTTATCCTACGCCGTTGTCTACTCCTGGCCCGTACGCTGGCACTGACCAGTGCGTCAGCACGTAGCCGGACCCTCCCACGTTTCCGTTCCCTCACCTGTGCCCTAAGCCTTGCCGTTCCCTAACCCTAACCCTAGCCCGGAATAGAAACCCACCACCAGCCCTACACCTTACCCTACCCCGTTGCCTACTCCTGGTCTGTACTCTGGCACTGACCCGTGCATCAGTACGTAGCCTTACCCTCCCGCGTTTCCGTACCCTGACCTGTGCCCTAAGCCTTGCCGTTCCCTAAACCTAACCCTAGCCCAGAACGTAAATCAACCACAAGCCCTACACCTTACCTTACGCCGTACCCTACTCCTGGCCCGTACGCTGGCACTGAACCGTGCGTCAGCAGGTAGCCTGACCCTCCCACGTTTCCGAACCCTCACCTGTGCCCTAAGCCTTGCCGTTCCCTAACCCTAACCCTAGCCCGGAACGGAAATCCACCACCAGCCCTACACTTTATCCTACGCCGTTGCCTACTCCTGGCCCGTACGCTGGCACTGACTCGTGCGTCAGCACGTAGCCCGACCCTCCCAGGTTTCCGTACCCTCACCTGTGCCCTAAGCCTTGCTGTTCCCTAACCCTAACCCTAGCCTGGAACGGAAACCAACCACCATCCCTACACCTTACCTTACGCCGTTGCCTACTCCTGGCCCGTACGCTGGCACTGACCTGTGCATCAGCACGTAGCCCGAGCCTCCCACGTTTCCGTACCCTCACCTGTGCCCTAAGCCTTGCCGTTCCCTAACCCTAACCGTAGCCCGGAACGGAAACCTACCACCAGCCCTACACGTTACCTTACGCCGTACCCTATTCCTGGCCCGTACGCTGGCACTGAACCATGCGTCAGCACGTAGCCTGACCCACCCACGTTTCCGTACCCTCACCTGTGCCCTAAACCTTGCCATTCCCTAACCCTAACCCTAGCCCGGAATAGAAACCCACCACCAGCCCTACACCTTACCTTACGCTGTACCCTACTCCTGACCCGTACGCTGGCACTGACCCGTGCGTCAGCACGTAGCCTGACCCTCCCACGTTTCCGTACCCTCACCTGTGCCCTAAGCCTTGCCGTTCCCTAACCCTAACCCTAGCCCGGAACGCAAATCCACCACCAGCCCTACACTTTATCCTACGCCGTTGCCTACTCCTGGCCCGTACGCTGGCACTGACCCGTGCATCAGCACGTAGCTTGACCCTCCCACGTTTCCGTACCCTCACCTGTGCCCTAAGCCTTGCCGTTCCCTAAACCTAACCCTAGCCCGGAACGCAAATCCACCACCAGCCCTAAACTTTATCCTATGCCGTTGCCTACTCCTGGCCCGTACGCAGGCACTGACCCGTGCGTCAGCACGTAGCCCGACCCTCCCACGTTTCCGTACCCTCACCTGTGCCCTAAGTCTTGCCGTTCCCTAACCCTAAACCTAGCCCGGAACGCAAATCCACCACCAGCCCTAAACTTTATCCTACGCCGTTGCCTATTCCTGGCCCGTACGCTGGCACTGACCCGTGCGTCAGCACGTAGCCCGACCCTCCCACGTTTCCGTACCGTCACCTGTGCCCTAAGCCTTGCCGTTCCCTAACCCTAACCCTAGCCTGGAACGGAAACCAACCACCAGCCCTACACCTTACCTTACGCCGTTGCCTACTCCTGGCCCGTAGGCTGGCATTGAACCGTGCGTCAGCAGGTAGCCTGACCCTCCCACGTTTCCGTACCCTCACCTGTGCCCTAAGCCTTTCCGTTCCCTAACCCTAACCCTAGCCCGGAACGGAAACCCACCAGGAGCCCTACACCTTAACCTACGCCGTTGCCTACTCCTGGCCTGTACTCTGGCACTGACCCGTGCATCAGCACGTAGCCTTACCCTCCCGCGTTTCCGTACCCTGACCTGTGCCCTAAGCCTTGCCGTTCCCTAACCATAACCCTAGCCCAGAACGCAAATCCACGACCAGCCCTACACTTTATCCTACGCCGTTGCCTACTCCTGGTCCGTACGCTGGTACTGACCTGTGCGTCAGCACGTAGCCCGAGCCTCCGACGTTTCCGTACCCTCACCTGTGCCCTAAGCCTTACCATTCCCTAACCCTAACCGTAGCCCGGAATGGAAACCTACCACCAGCCCTACACCTTACCTTACGCCGTACCCTATTCCTGGCCCGTACGCTGGCACTGAACCATGCGTCAGCATGTAGCCTGACCCTCCCACGTTTCCGTACCCTCACCTGTGCCCTAAGCCTTGCCATTCCCTAACCCTAACCCTATCCCGGAATAGAAACCCACCACCAGCCCTACACCTTACCTTACGCTGTACCCTACTCCTGACCCGTATGCTGGCACTGACCCGTGCGTCAGCACGTAGCCTGACCCTCCCACGTTTCCGTACCCTCACCTGTGCCCTAAGCCTTGCCGTTCCCTAACCCTAACCCTAGCCCAGAACGCAAATCCACCACCAGCCCTAAACTTTATCCAATGCCGTTGCCTACTCCTGCCCCGTACGCTGGCACTGATCCGTGCATCAGCACGTAGCCTGAGCCTCCCACGATTAGGTGCCCTCACCTGGGCCCTAAGCTTTGCCGTTCCCTAACCCTAACCCTAGCCCGGAATAGAAACCCACCACCAGCCCTACACCTTACCTTACGCCATACCCTACTCCTGTCCCGTACGCTGGCACTGACCCGTGCGTCAGCACGTAGCCTGACCCTCCCACGTTTCCGTACCCTCCCCTGTGCCCTAAGCCTTGCCGTTCCCTAACCCTAACCCTAGCCCGGAACGCAAATCCACCACCAGCCCTACACTTTATCCTACGCCGTTGCCTACTCCTGGCCCTTACGCTGGCACTGACACGTGTGTCAGCACGTAGCCCGACCCTCCCACGTTTCCGTACCCTCACCTGTTCCCTAAGCCTTACCGTTCCCTAACCCTAACCCTAGCCTGGAACGGAAACCAACCACCAGCCCTACACCTTACCTTACGCCGTTGCCTACTCCTGGCCCGTATGCTGGCACTGACCCGTGCGTCAGCACGTAGCCTGACCCTCCCACGTTTCCGTACCATGACCTGTGTCCTAAGCCTTGTCGTTCGCTAACCCTAACCCTAGCCAAGTACGGAAACCCACCACAAGCCCTACACCTTACCCTACGCCGTTGCCTACTCCTGGCCTGTACTCTGGCACTGACCCGTGCATCAGCACGTAGCCTTACGCTCCCGCGTTTCCGTACCCTCACCTGTGCCCTAAGCCTTGCCGTTCCCTAACCCTAACCCTAGCCTGTAACGGAAATCAACCACAAGCCCTACACCTTACCTTACGCCGTACACTACTCCTGGCCCGTACACTGGCGCTGACCCGTGCGTCAGCACGTAGCCTTACCCTCCCACGTTTCCGTACCCTCACCTGTGCCCTAAGCCTTGCCGTTCCCTAACCCTAACCCTAGCCCGGAACGGAAACCCACAACCAGCCCGACACCTTACCTTACGCCGTACCCTATTCCTGGCCCGTACGCTGGCACTGAACCGTGCGTCAGCACGTAGCCTGACCCTCCCACGTTTCCGTACCCTCACCTGTGCCCTAAGCCTTGCCGTTCCCTAACCCTAAACCTAGCCCGGAATAGAAACCCACCACCAGCCCTACACCTACCTTTCGCCGTGCCGTACTCCTGACCTGTACGCTGGCACTGACCTGTGCGTCAGCACGTTGCCTGACCCTCCCACGTTTCCGTAACCTCACCTGTGCCCTAAGCCTTGCCGTACCCTAACCCTAACCCTAGACCGGAACGCAAATCCACCACCAGCCCTACACTTTATCCTACGCCGTTGCCTACTCCTGGCCCGTACGCTGGCACTGATACGTGCGTCAGCACGTAGCCCGACCCTCCCAAGTTTCCGTACCCTCACCTGTGCCCTAAGCCTTGCCGTTCCCTAACCCTAACCCTAGCCTGGAACGGAAACCAACCACCAGCCCTACACCTTACCTTACGCCGTTGCCAACTCCTGGCCCGTACGCTGGCACTGACCCGTGCGTCAGCACGTAGCCTGACCCTCCCACGTTTCCGTGCCCTCACATGTGCCCTAAGCCTTGCCGTTCCCTAACCCTAACCCTAGCCCGGAATAGAAACCCACCACCAGCCCTACACATTGCCTTACGCCTTTGCCTACTCCTGGCCCGTACGCTGCAACTGACCCGTGCGTCAGCACGTAGCCTGACCCTCCCACATTTCCGTACCCTCACCTGTGCCTTAAGCCTTGCCGTTCCCTAACCCTAAACCTAGCCCGGAATGGAAACACACCACCAGCCCTACACTTTATCCTACGCCGTTGGCTACTCCTGGCCCGTATGCTGGCACTAACCCGTGCGTCAGCACAGGGCCCGACCCTCCCACGTTTCCGTACCCTCTCCTTTGCCCTAAGACTTGCCGTTCACTAACCCTAGCCCTAGCCTGAAACGGAAGTCAACCACAAGCCCTACACCTTACCTTACGCCGTACACTACTCCTGGCCCGTACGTTGGCACTGACCCGTGCGTCAGCACGTAGCCTGACCCTCCCACGTTTCCGTACCCTCACCTGTGCCCTAAGCCTTGCCGTTCCCTAACCCTAACCCTAGCCCGGAATAGAAACCCACCACCAGCCCTACACCTTACCTTACGCCGTACCCTATTCCTGGCCCGTACGCTGGCACTGAACCGTGCGTCTGCACGTAGCCTGACCCTCCCACGTTTCCGTACCCTCACCTGTGCCCTAAGCCTTGCCGTTCCCTAACCCTAACCCTAGCCTGGAACGCAAATCCACCACCAGCCCTAAACTTTATCCTACGCCGTTGCCTATTCCTGGCCCGTACGCTGGCACTGACCCGTGCGTCAGCACGTAGCCCGACCCTCCCACGTTTCCGTACCGTCACCTGTGCCCTAAGCCTTGCCGTTCCCTAACACTAACCCTAGCCTGGAACGGAAACCAACCACCAGCCCTACACCTTACCTTACGCCGTTGCCTACTCCTGGCCCGTACGCTGGCATTGAACCGTGCGTCAGCAGGTAGCCTGACCCTCCCACGTTTCCGTACCCTCACCTGTGCCCTAAGCCTTTCCGTTCCCTAACCCTAACCCTAGCCCGGAACGGAAACCCACCAGGAGCCCTACACCTTAACCTACGCCGTTGCCTACTCCTGGCCTGTACTCTGGCACTGACCCGTGCATCAGCACGTAGCCTTACCCTCCCGCGTTTCCGTACCCTGACCTGTGCCCTAAGCCTTGCCATTCCCTAACCATAACCCTAGCCCAGAACGCAAATCCACGACCAGCCCTACACTTTATCCTACGCCGTTGCCTACTCCTGGCCCGTACGCTGGTACTGACCTGTGCGTCAGCACGTAGCCCGAGCCTCCCACGTTTCCGTACCCTCACCTGTGCCCTAAGCCTTACCATTCCCTAACCCTAACCGTAGCCCGGAATGGAAACCTACCACCAGCCCTACACCTTACCTTACGCCGTACCCTATTCCTGGCCCGTACGCTGGCACTGAACCATGCGTCAGCATGTAGCCTGACCCTCCCACGTTTCCGTACCCTCACCTGTGCCCTAAGCCTTGCCATTCCCTAACCCTAACCCTATCCCGGAATAGAAACCCACCACCAGCCCTACACCTTACCTTACGCTGTACCCTACTCCTGACCCGTATGCTGGCACTGACCCGTGCGTCAGCACGTAGCCTGACCCTCCCACGTTTCCGTACCCTCACCTGTGCCCTAAGCCTTGCCGTTCCCTAACCCTAACCCTAGCCCAGAACGCAAATCCACCACCAGCCCTAAACTTTATCCAATGCCGTTGCCTACTCCTGCCCCGTACGCTGGCACTGATCCGTGCATCAGCACGTAGCCTGAGCCTCCCACGATTAGGTGCCCTCACCTGGGCCCTAAGCCTTGCCATTCCCTAACCCTAACCCTAGCCCGGAATAGAAACCCACCACCAGCCCTACACCTTACCTTACGCCATACCCTACTCCTGTCCCGTACGCTGGCACTGACCCGTGCGTCAGCACGTAGCCTGACCCTCCCACGTTTCCGTACCCTCCCCTGTGCCCTAAGCCTTGCCGTTCCCTAACCCTAACCCTAGCCCGGAACGCAAATCCACCACCAGCCCTACACTTTATCCTACGCCGTTGCCTACTCCTGGCCCTTACGCTGGCACTGACACGTGTGTCAGCACGTAGCCCGACCCTCCCACGTTTCCGTACCCTCACCTGTTCCCTAAGCCTTACCGTTCCCTAACCCTAACCCTAGCCTGGAACGGAAACCAACCACCAGCCCTACACCTTACCTTACGCCGTTGCCTACTCCTGGCCCGTATGCTGGCACTGACCCGTGCGTCCGCACGTAGCCTGACCCTCCCACGTTTCCGTACCATGACCTGTGTCCTAAGCCTTGTCGTTCGCTAACCCTAACCCTAGCCAAGTACGGAAACCCACCACCAGCCCTACACCTTACCCTACGCCGTTGCCTACTCCTGGCCTGTACTCTGGCACTGACCCGTGCATCAGCACGTAGCCTTACGCTCCCGCGTTTCCGTACCCTCACCTGTGCCCTAAGCCTTGCCGTTCCCTAACCCTAACCCTAGCCTGTAACGGAAATCAACCACAAGCCCTACACCATACCTTACGCCGTACACTACTCCTGGCCCGTACACTGGCGCTGACCCGTGCGTCACCACGTAGCCTTACCCTCCCACGTTTCCGTACCCTCACCTGTGCCCTAAGCCTTGCCGTTCCCTAACCCTAACCCTAGCCCGGAACGGAAACCCACAACCAGCCCTACACCTTACCTTACGCCGTACCCTATTCCTGGCCCGTACGCTGGCACTGAACCGTGCGTCAGCACGTAGCCTGACCCTCCCACGTTTCCGTACCCTCACCTGTGCCCTAAGCCTTGCCGTTCCCTAACCCTAAACCTAGCCCGGAATAGAAACCCACCACCAGCCCTACACCTACCTTACGCCGTGCCGTACTCCTGACCTGTACGCTGGCACTGACCTGTGCGTCAGCACGTAGCCTGACCCTCCCACGTTTCCGTAACCTCACCTGTGCCCTAAGCCTTGCCGTACCCTAACCCTAACCCTAGACCGGAACGCAAATCCACCACCAGCCCTACACTTTATCCTACGCCGTTGCCTACTCCTGGCCTGTACGCTGGCACTGATACGTGCGTCAGCACGTAGCCCGACCCTCCCACGTTTCCGTACCCTCACCTGTGCCCTAAGCCTTGCCGTTCCCTAACCTTAACCCTAGCCTGGAACGGAAACCAACCACCAGCCCTACACCTTACCTTACGCCGTTGCCAACTCCTGGCCCGTACGCTGGCACTGACCCGT
Organism: Mesoplodon bidens; assembly: GCF_964165515.1. Taxonomy (NCBI): domain Eukaryota; kingdom Metazoa; phylum Chordata; class Mammalia; order Artiodactyla; family Ziphiidae; genus Mesoplodon; species Mesoplodon bidens. The sequence continues at coordinate 815,603 of NW_027672602.1, read as the reverse complement.
GCGTCAGCACGTAGCCTGACCCTCCCACGTTTCCGTGCCCTCACATGTGCCCTAAGCCTTGCCGTTCCATAACCCTAACCCTAGCCCGGAATAGAAACCCACCACCAGCCCTACACATTGCCTTACGCCTTTGCCTACTCCTGGCCCGTACGCTGCAACTGACCCGTGCGTCAGCACGTAGCCTGACCCTCCCACATTTCCGTACCCTCACCTGTGCCTTAAGCCTTGCCGTTCCCTAACCCTAAACCTAGCCCGGAATGGAAACACACCACCAGCCCTACACTTTATCCTACGCCGTTGGCTACTCCTGGCCCGTATGCTGGCACTAACCCGTGCGTCAGCACAGGGCCCGACCCTCCCACGTTTCCGTACCCTCTCCTTTGCCCTAAGACTTGCCGTTCACTAACCCTAGCCCTAGCCTGAAACGGAAATCAACCACAAGCCCTACACCTTACCTTACGCCGTACACTACTCCTGGCCCGTACGTTGGCACTGACCCGTGCGTCAGCACGTAGCCTGACCCTCCCACGTTTCCGTACCCTCACCTGTGCCCTAAGCCTTGCCGTTCCCTAACCCTAACCCTAGCCCGGAATAGAAACCCACCACCAGCCCTACACCTTACCTTACGCCGTACCCTAATCCTGGCCCGTATGCTGGCACTGAACCGTGCGTCAGCACGTAGCCTGACCCTCCCACGTTTCCGTACCCTCACCTGTGCCCTAAGCCTTGCCGTTCCCTAACCCTAACCCTAGCCTGGAACGCAAATCCACCACCAGCCCTAAACTTTATCCTACGCCGTTGCCTATTCCTGGCCCGTACGCTGGCACTGACCCGTGCGTCAGCACGTAGCCCGACCCTCCCACGTTTCCGTACCGTCACCTGTGCCCTAAGCCTTGCCGTTCCCTAACCCTAACCCTAGCCTGGAACGGAAACCAACCACCAGCCCTACACCTTACCTTACGCCGTTGCCTACTCCTGGCCCGTACGCTGGCATTGAACCGTGCGTCAGCAGGTAGACTGACCCTCCCACGTTTCCGTACCCTCACCTGTGCCCTAAGCCTTTCCGTTCCCTAACCCTAACCCTATCCCGGAATAGAAACCCACCACCAGCCCTACACCTTACCTTACGCTGTACCCTACTCCTGACCCGTATGCTGGCACTGACCCGTGCGTCAGCACGTAGCCTGACCCTCCCACGTTTCCGTACCCTCACCTGTGCCCTAAGCCTTGCCGTTCCCTAACCCTAACCCTAGCCCAGAACGCAAATCCACCACCAGCCCTAAACTTTATCCAATGCCGTTGCCTACTCCTGCCCCGTACGCTGGCACTGATTCGTGCATCAGCACGTAGCCTGAGCCTCCCACGATTAGGTGCCCTCACCTGGGCCCTAAGCCTTGCCGTTCCCTAACCCTAACCCTAGCCCGGAATAGAAACCCACCACCAGCCCTACACCTTACCTTACGCCATACCCTACTCCTGTCCCGTACGCTGGCACTGACCCGTGCGTCAGCACGTAGCCTGACCCTCCCACGTTTCCGTACCCTCCCCTGTGCCCTAAGCCTTGCCGTTCCCTAACCCTAACCCTAGCCCGGAACGCAAATCCACCACCAGCCCTACACTTTATCCTACGCCGTTGCCTACTCCTGGCCCTTACGCTGGCACTGACACGTGTGTCAGCACGTAGCCCGACCCTCCCACGTTTCCGTACCCTCACCTGTTCCCTAAGCCTTACCGTTCCCTAACCCTAACCCTAGCCTGGAACGGAAACCAACCACCAGCCCTACACCTTACCTTACGCCGTTGCCTACTCCTGGCCCGTATGCTGGCACTGACCCGTGCGTCAGCACGTAGCCTGACCCTCCCACGTTTCCGTACCATGACCTGTGTCCTAAGCCTTGTCGTTCGCTAACCCTAACCCTAGCCAAGTACGGAAACCCACCACAAGCCCTACACCTTACCCTACGCCGTTGCCTACTCCTGGCCTGTACTCTGGCACTGACCCGTGCATCAGCACGTAGCCTTACACTCCCGCGTTTCCGTACCCTCACCTGTGCCCTAAGCCTTGCCGTTCCCTAACCCTAACCCTAGCCTGTAACGGAAATCAACCACAAGCCCTACACCTTACCTTACGCCGTACACTACTCCTGGCCCGTACACTGGCGCTGACCCGTGCGTCAGCACGTAGCCTTACCCTCCCACGTTTCCGTACCCTCACCTGTGCCCTAAGCCTTGCCGTTCCCTAACCCTAACCCTAGCCCGGAACGGAAACCCACAACCAGCCCGACACCTTACCTTACGCCGTACCCTATTCCTGGCCCGTACGCTGGCACTGAACCGTGCGTCAGCACGTAGCCTGACCCTCCCACGTTTCCGTACCCTCACCTGTGCCCTAAGCCTTGCCGTTCCCTAACCCTAAACCTAGCCCGGAATAGAAACCCACCACCAGCCCTACACCTACCTTTCGCCGTGCCGTACTCCTGACCTGTACGCTGGCACTGACCTGTGCGTCAGCACGTTGCCTGACCCTCCCACGTTTCCGTAACCTCACCTGTGCCCTAAGCCTTGCCGTACCCTAACCCTAACCCTAGACCGGAACGCAAATCCACCACCAGCCCTACACTTTATCCTACGCCGTTGCCTACTCCTGGCCCGTACGCTGGCACTGATACGTGCGTCAGCACGTAGCCCGACCCTCCCAAGTTTCCGTACCCTCACCTGTGCCCTAAGCCTTGCCGTTCCCTAACCCTAACCCTAGCCTGGAACGGAAACCAACCACCAGCCCTACACCTTACCTTACGCCGTTGCCAACTCCTGGCCCGTACGCTGGCACTGACCCGTGCGTCAGCACGTAGCCTGACCCTCCCACGTTTCCGTGCCCTCACATGTGCCCTAAGCCTTGCCGTTCCCTAACCCTAACCCTAGCCCGGAATAGAAACCCACCACCAGCCCTACACATTGCCTTACGCCTTTGCCTACTCCTGGCCCGTACGCTGCAACTGACCCGTGCGTCAGCACGTAGCCTGACCCTCCCACATTTCCGTACCCTCACCTGTGCCTTAAGCCTTGCCGTTCCCTAACCCTAAACCTAGCCCGGAATGGAAACACACCACCAGCCCTACACTTTATCCTACGCCGTTGGCTACTCCTGGCCCGTATGCTGGCACTAACCCGTGCGTCAGCACAGGGCCCGACCCTCCCACGTTTCCGTACCCTCTCCTTTGCCCTAAGACTTGCCGTTCACTAACCCTAGCCCTAGCCTGAAACGGAAGTCAACCACAAGCCCTACACCTTACCTTACGCCGTACACTACTCCTGGCCCGTACGTTGGCACTGACCCGTGCGTCAGCACGTAGCCTGACCCTCCCACGTTTCCGTACCCTCACCTGTGCCCTAAGCCTTGCCGTTCCCTAACCCTAACCCTAGCCCGGAATAGAAACCCACCACCAGCCCTACACCTTACCTTACGCCGTACCCTATTCCTGGCCCGTACGCTGGCACTGAACCGTGCGTCAGCACGTAGCCTGACCCTCCCACGTTTCCGTACCCTCACCTGTGCCCTAAGCCTTGCCGTTCCCTAACCCTAACCCTAGCCTGGAACGCAAATCCACCACCAGCCCTAAACTTTATCCTACGCCGTTGCCTATTCCTGGCCCGTACGCTGGCACTGACCCGTGCGTCAGCACGTAGCCCGACCCTCCCACGTTTCCGTACCGTCACCTGTGCCCTAAGCCTTGCCGTTCCCTAACACTAACCCTAGCCTGGAACGGAAACCAACCACCAGCCCTACACCTTACCTTACGCCGTTGCCTACTCCTGGCCCGTACGCTGGCATTGAACCGTGCGTCAGCAGGTAGCCTGACCCTCCCACGTTTCCGTACCCTCACCTGTGCCCTAAGCCTTTCCGTTCCCTAACCCTAACCCTAGCCCGGAACGGAAACCCACCAGGAGCCCTACACCTTAACCTACGCCGTTGCCTACTCCTGGCCTGTACTCTGGCACTGACCCGTGCATCAGCACGTAGCCTTACCCTCCCGCGTTTCCGTACCCTGACCTTTGCCCTAAGCCTTGCCGTTCCCTAACCATAACCCTAGCCCAGAACGCAAATCCACGACCAGCCCTACACTTTATCCTACGCCGTTGCCTACTCCTGGCCCGTACGCTGGTACTGACCTGTGCGTCAGCACGTAGCCCGAGCCTCCCACGTTTCCGTACCCTCACCTGTGCCCTAAGCCTTACCATTCCCTAACCCTAACCGTAGCCCGGAATGGAAACCTACCACCAGCCCTACACCTTACCTTACGCCGTACCCTATTCCTGGCCCGTACGCTGGCACTGAACCATGCGTCAGCATGTAGCCTGACCCTCCCACGTTTCCGTACCCTCACCTGTGCCCTAAGCCTTGCCATTCCCTAACCCTAACCCTATCCCGGAATAGAAACCCACCACCAGCCCTACACCTTACCTTACGCTGTACCCTACTCCTGACCCGTATGCTGGCACTGACCCGTGCGTCAGCACGTAGCCTGACCCTCCCACGTTTCCGTACCCTCACCTGTGCCCTAAGCCTTGCCGTTCCCTAACCCTAACCCTAGCCCAGAACGCAAATCCACCACCAGCCCTAAACTTTATCCAATGCCGTTGCCTACTCCTGCCCCGTACGCTGGCACTGATCCGTGCATCAGCACGTAGCCTGAGCCTCCCACGATTAGGTGCCCTCACCTGGGCCCTAAGCCTTGCCATTCCCTAACCCTAACCCTAGCCCGGAATAGAAACCCACCACCAGCCCTACACCTTACCTTACGCCATACCCTACTCCTGTCCCGTACGCTGGCACTGACCCGTGCGTCAGCACGTAGCCTGACCCTCCCACGTTTCCGTACCCTCCCCTGTGCCCTAAGCCTTGCCGTTCCCTAACCCTAACCCTAGCCCGGAACGCAAATCCACCACCAGCCCTACACTTTATCCTACGCCGTTGCCTACTCCTGGCCCTTACGCTGGCACTGACACGTGTGTCAGCACGTAGCCCGACCCTCCCACGTTTCCGTACCCTCACCTGTTCCCTAAGCCTTACCGTTCCCTAACCCTAACCCTAGCCTGGAACGGAAACCAACCACCAGCCCTACACCTTACCTTACGCCGTTGCCTACTCCTGGCCCGTATGCTGGCACTGACCCGTGCGTCCGCACGTAGCCTGACCCTCCCACGTTTCCGTACCATGACCTGTGTCCTAAGCCTTGTCGTTCGCTAACCCTAACCCTAGCCAAGTACGGAAACCCACCACCAGCCCGACACCTTACCCTACGCCGTTGCCTACTCCTGGCCTGTACTCTGGCACTGACCCGTGCATCAGCACGTAGCCTTACGCTCCCGCGTTTCCGTACCCTCACCTGTGCCCTAAGCCTTGCCGTTCCCTAACCCTAACCCTAGCCTGTAACGGAAATCAACCACAAGCCCTACACCATACCTTACGCCGTACACTACTCCTGGCCCGTACACTGGCGCTGACCCGTGCGTCAGCACGTAGCCTTACCCTCCCACGTTTCCGTACCCTCACCTGTGCCCTAAGCCTTGCCGTTCCCTAACCCTAACCCTAGCCCGGAACGGAAACCCACAACCAGCCCTACACCTTACCTTACGCCGTACCCTATTCCTGGCCCGTACGCTGGCACTGAACCGTGCGTCAGCACGTAGCCTGACCCTCCCACGTTTCCGTACCCTCACCTGTGCCCTAAGCCTTGCCGTTCCCTAACCCTAAACCTAGCCCGGAATAGAAACCCACCACCAGCCCTACACCTACCTTACGCCGTGCCGTACTCCTGACCTGTACGCTGGCACTGACCTGTGCGTCAGCACGTAGCCTGACCCTCCCACGTTTCCGTAACCTCACCTGTGCCCTAAGCCTTGCCGTACCCTAACCCTAACCCTAGACCGGAACGCAAATCCACCACCAGCCCTACACTTTATCCTACGCCGTTGCCTACTCCTGGCCTGTACGCTGGCACTGATACGTGCGTCAGCACGTAGCCCGACCCTCCCACGTTTCCGTACCCTCACCTGTGCCCTAAGCCTTGCCGTTCCCTAACCTTAACCCTAGCCTGGAACGGAAACCAACCACCAGCCCTACACCTTACCTTACGCCGTTGCCAACTCCTGGCCCGTACGCTGGCACTGACCCGTGCGTCAGCACGTAGCCTGACCCTCCCACGTTTCCGTGCCCTCACATGTGCCCTAAGCCTTGCCGTTCCCTAACCCTAACCCTAGCCCGGAATAGAAACCCACCACCAGCCCTACACATTGCCTTACGCCTTTGCCTACTCCTGGCCCGTACGCTGCAACTGACCCGTGCGTCAGCACGTAGCCTGACCCTCCCACATTTCCGTACCCTCACCTGTGCCTTAAGCCTTGCCGTTCCCTAACCCTAAACCTAGCCCGGAATGGAAACACACCACCAGCCCTACACTTTATCCTACGCCGTTGGCTACTCCTGGCCCGTATGCTGGCACTAACCCGTGCGTCAGCACAGGGCCCGACCCTCCCACGTTTCCGTACCCTCTCCTTTGCCCTAAGACTTGCCGTTCACTAACCCTAGCCCTAGCCTGAAACGGAAATCAACCACTAGCCCTACACCTTACCTTACGCCGTACACTACTCCTGGCCCGTACGTTGGCACTGACCCGTGCGTCAGCACGTAGCCTGACCCTCCCACGTTTCCGTACCCTCACCTGTGCCCTAAGCCTTGCCGTTCCCTAACCCTAACCCTAGCCCGGAATAGAAACCCACCACCAGCCCTACACCTTACCTTACGCCGTACCCTAATCCTGGCCCGTACGCTGGCACTGAACCGTGCGTCAGCACGTAGCCTGACCCTCCCACGTTTCCGTACCCTCACCTGTGCCCTAAGCCTTGCCGTTCCCTAACCCTAACCCTAGCCTGGAACGCAAATCCACCACCAGCCCTAAACTTTATCCTACGCCGTTGCCTATTCCTGGCCCGTACGCTGGCACTGACCCGTGCGTCAGCACGTAGCCCGACCCTCCCACGTTTCCGTACCGTCACCTGTGCCCTAAGCCTTGCCGTTCCCTAACCCTTACCCTAGCCTGGAACGGAAACCAACCACCAGCCCTACACCTTACCTTACGCCGTTGCCTACTCCTGGCCCGTACGCTGGCATTGAACCGTGCGTCAGCAGGTAGACTGACCCTCCCACGTTTCCGTACCCTCACCTGTGCCCTAAGCCTTTCCGTTCCCTAACCCTAACCCTAGCCCGGAACGGAAACCCACCAGGAGCCCTACACCTTAACCTACGCCGTTGCCTACTCCTGGCCTGTACTCTGGCACTGACCCGTGCATCAGCACGTAGCCTTACCCTCCCGCGTTTCCGTACCCTGACCTGTGCCCTAAGCCTTGCCGTTCCCTAACCATAACCCTAGCCCAGAACGCAAATCCACGACCAGCCCTACACTTTATCCTACGCCGTTGCCTACTCCTGGTCCGTACGCTGGTACTGACCTGTGCGTCAGCACGTAGCCCGAGCCTCCCACGTTTCCGTACCCTCACCTGTGCCCTAAGCCTTACCATTCCCTAACCCTAACCGTAGCCCGGAATGGAAACCTACCACCAGCCCTACACCTTACTTTACGCCGTACCCTATTCCTGGCCCGTACGCTGGCACTGAACCATGCGTCAGCATGTAGCCTGACCCTCCCACGTTTCCGTACCCTCACCTGTGCCCTAAGCCTTGCCATTCCCTAACCCTAACCCTATCCCGGAATAGAAACCCACCACCAGCCCTACACCTTACCTTACGCTGTACCCTACTCCTGACCCGTATGCTGGCACTGACCCGTGCGTCAGCACGTAGCCTGACCCTCCCACGTTTCCGTACCCTCACCTGTGCCCTAAGCCTTGCCGTTCCCTAACACTAACCCTAGCCCAGAACGCAAATCCACCACCAGCCCTAAACTTTATCCAATGCCGTTGCCTACTCCTGCCCCGTACGCTGGCACTGATCCGTGCATCAGCACGTAGCCTGAGCCTCCCACGATTAGGTGCCCTCACCTGGGCCCTAAGCCTTGCCGTTCCCTAACCCTAACCCTAGCCCGGAATAGAAACCCACCACCAGCCCTACACCTTACCTTACGCCATACCCTACTCCTGTCCCGTACGCTGGCACTGACCCGTGCGTCAGCACGTAGCCTGACCCTCCCACGTTTCCGTACCCTCCCCTGTGCCCTAAGCCTTGCCGTTCCCTAACCCTAACCCTAGCCCGGAACGCAAATCCACCACCAGCCCTACACTTTATCCTACGCCGTTGCCTACTCCTGGCCCTTACGCTGGCACTGACACGTGTGTCAGCACGTAGCCCGACCCTCCCACGTTTCCGTACCCTCACCTGTTCCCTAAGCCTTACCGTTCCCTAACCCTAACCCTAGCCTGGAACGGAAACCAACCACCAGCCCTACACCTTACCTTACGCCGTTGCCTACTCCTGGCCCGTATGCTGGCACTGACACGTGCGTCAGCACGTAGCCTGACCCTCCCACGTTTCCGTACCATGACCTGTGTCCTAAGCCTTGTCGTTCGCTAACCCTAACCCTAGCCAAGTACGGAAACCCACCACCAGCCCTACACCTTACCCTACGCCGTTGCCTACTCCTGGCCTGTACTCTGGCACTGACCCGTGCATCAGCACGTAGCCTTACGCTCCCGCGTTTCCGTACCCTCACCTGTGCCCTAAGCCTTGCTGTTCCCTAACCCTAACCCTAGCCTGTAACGGAAATCAACCACAAGCCCTACACCTTACCTTACGCCGTACACTACTCCTGGCCCGTACACTGGCGCTGACCCGTGCGTCACCACGTAGCCTTACCCTCCCACGTTTCCGTACCCTCACCTGTGCCCTAAGCCTTGCCGTTCCCTAACCCTAACCCTAGCCCGGAACGGAAACCAACAACCAGCCCGACACCTTACCTTACGCCGTACCCTATTCCTGGCCCGTACGCTGGCACTGAACCGTGCGTCAGCACGTAGCCTGACCCTCCCACGTTTCCGTACCCTCACCTGTGCCCTAAGCCTTGCCGTTCCCTAACCCTAAACCTAGCCCGGAATAGAAACCCACCACCAGCCCTACACCTACCTTACGCCGTGCCGTACTCCTGACCTGTATGCTGGCACTGACCTGTGCGTCAGCACGTAGCCTGACCCTCCCACGTTTCCGTAACCTCACCTGTGCCCTAAGCCTTGCCGTACCCTAACCCTAACCCTAGACCGGAACGCAAATCCACCACCAGCCCTACACTTTATCCTACGCCGTTGCCTACTCCTGGCCCGTACGCTGGCACTGATACGTGCGTCAGCACGTAGCCCGACCCTCCCACGTTTCCGTACCCTCACCTGTGCCCTAAGCCTTGCCGTTCCCTAACCCTAACCCTAGCCTGGAACGGAAACCAACCACCAGCCCTACACCTTACCTTACGCCGTTGCCAACTCCTGGCCCGTACGCTGGCACTGACCCGTGCGTCAGCACGTAGCCTGACCCTCCCACGTTTCCGTGCCCTCACATGTGCCCTAAGCCTTGCCGTTCCCTAACCCTAACCCTAGCCCGGAATAGAAACCCACCACCAGCCCTACACATTGCCTTACGCCTTTGCCTACTCCTGGCCCGTACGCTGCAACTGACCCGTGCGTCAGCACGTAGCCTGACCCTCCCACATTTCCGTACCCTCACCTGTGCCTTAAGCCTTGCCGTTCCCTAACCCTAAACCTAGCCCGGAATGGAAACACACCACCAGCCCTACACTTTATCCTACGCCGTTGGCTACTCCTGGCCCGTATGCTGGCACTAACCCGTGCGTCAGCACAGGGCCCGACCCTCCCACGTTTCCGTACCCTCTCCTTTGCCCTAAGACTTGCCGTTCACTAACCCTAGCCCTAGCCTGAAACGGAAATCAACCACAAGCCCTACACCTTACCTTACGCCGTACACTACTCCTGGCCCGTACGTTGGCACTGACCCGTGCGTCAGCACGTAGCCTGACCCTCCCACGTTTCCGTACCCTCACCTGTGCCCTAAGCCTTGCCGTTCCCTAACCCTAACCCTAGCCCGGAATAGAAACCCACCACCAGCCCTACACCTTACCTTAGGCCGTACCCTATTCCTGGCCCGTACGTTGGCACTGACCCGTGCGTCAGCACGTAGCCTGACCCTCCCACGTTTCCGTACCCTCACCTGTGCCCTAAGCCTTGCCGTTCCCTAACCCTAACCCTAGCCTGGAATGCAAATCCACCACCAGCCCTAAACTTTGTCCTATGCCGTTGCCTACTCCTGGCCCGTACGCAGGCACTGACCCCTGCGTCAGCACGTAGCCCGACCCTCCCACGTTTCCGTACCCTCACCTGTGCCCTAAGCCTTGCCGTTCCCTAACCCTAACCCTAGCCCGGAACGGAAACCCACCACCAGCGTGACACCTTACCTTACGCCGTACCCTATTCCTGGACCGTACGCTGGCACTGAACCGTGCGTCAGCACGTAGCCTGACCCTCCCACGTTTCCGTACCCTCACCTGTGCCCTAAGCCTTGCCGTTCCCTAACCCTAACCCTAGCCCAGAACGCAAATCCACCACCAGCCCTACACTTTATCCTACGCCGTTGCCTACTCCTGGCCCGTACGCTGGCACTGAACCGTGCGTCAGCACGTAGCCCGTCCCTCCCACGTTTCCGTACCGTCACCTGTGCCCTAAGCCTTGCCGTTCCCTAACCCGAACCCTAGCCTGGAACGGAAACCAACCACCAGCCCTACACCTTACCTTACGCCGTTGCCTACTCCTGGCCCGTACGCTGGCATTTAACCGTGCGTCAGCAGGTAGCCTGACCCTCCCACGTTTCCATACCCTCACCTGTGCCCAAAGCCTTGCCGTTCCCTAACCCTAACCCTAGCCCGGAACGGAAACCCACCAGGAGCCCTACACCTTAACCTACGCCGTTGCCTACTCCTGGCCTGTACTCTGGCACTGACCCGTGCATCAGCACGTAGCCTTACCCTCCCGCGTTTCCGTACCCTGACCTGTGCCCTAAGCCTTGCCGTTCCCTAACCATAACCCTAGCCCAGAACGCAAATCCACCACCAGCCCTACACTTTATCCTACGCCGTTGCCTACTCCTGGCCCGTACGCTGGCACTGACCTGTGCGTCAGCACGTAGCCCGAGCCTCCCACGTTTCCGTACCCTCACCTGTGCCCTAAGCCTTACCATTCCCTAACCCTAACCGTAGCCCGGAATGGAAACCTACCACCAGCCCTACACCTTACCTTACGCCGTACCCTATTCCTGGCCCGTACGCTGGCACTGAACCATGCGTCAGCATGTAGCCTGGCCCTCCCACGTTTCCGTACCCTCACCTGTGCCCTAAGCCTTGCCATTCCCTAACCCTAACCCTATCCCTGAATAGAAACCCACCACCAGCCCTACACCTTACCTTACGCTGTACCCTACTCCTGACCCGTACGCTGGCACTGACCCGTGCGTCAGCACGTAGCCTGACCCTCCCACGTTTCCGTACCCTCACCTGTGCCCTAAGCCTTGCCGTTCCCTAACCCTAACCCTAGCCCAGAACGCAAATCCACCACCAGCCCTAAACTTTATCCAATGCCGTTGCCTACTCCTGCCCCGTACGCTGGCACTGATCCGTGCATCAGCACGTAGCCTGAGCCTCCCACGATTAGGTGCCCTCACCTGGGCCCTAAGCCTTGCCGTTCCCTAACCCTAACCCTAGCCCGGAATAGAAACCCACCACCAGCCCTACACCTTACCTTACGCCGTACCCTACTCCTGTCCCGTACGCTGGCACTGACCCGTGCGTCAGCACGTAGCCTGACCCTCCCACGTTTCCGTACCCTCCCCTGTGCACTAAGCCTTGCCGTTCCCTAACCCTAACCCTAGCCCGGAACGCAAATCCACCACCAGCCCTACACTTTATCCTACGCCGTTGCCTACTCCTGGCCCTTACGCTGGCACTGACACGTGTGTCAGCACGTAGCCCGACCCTCCCACGTTTCCGTACCCTCACCTGTTCCCTAAGCCTTACCGTTCCCTAACCCTAACCCTAGCCTGGAACGGAAACCAACCACCAGCCCTACACCTTACCTTACGCCGTTGCCTACTCCTGGCCCGTATGCTGGCACTGACCCGTGCGTCAGCACGTAGCCTGACCCTCCCACGTTTCCGTACCATGACCTGTGTCCTAAGCCTTGTCGTTCGATAACCCTAACCCTAGCCAAGTACGGAAACCCACCACCAGCCCTACACCTTACCCTACGCCGTTGCCTACTCCTTGCCTGTACTCTGGCACTGACCCGTGCATCAGCACGTAGCCTTACGCTCCCGCGTTTCCATACCCTCACCTGTGCCCTAAGCCTTGCCGTTTCCTAACCCTAACCCTAGCCTGTAACGGAAATCAACCACAAGCCCTACACCTTACCTTACGCCGTACACTACTCCTGGCCCGTACACTGGCGCTGACCCGTGCGTCAGCACGTAGCCTTACCCTCCCACGTTTCCGTACCCTCACCTGTGCCCTAAGCCTTGCCGTTCCCTAACCCTAACCCTAGCCCGGAACGGAAACCCACAACCAGCCCTACACCTTACCTTACGCCGTACCCTATTCCTGGCCCGTACGCTGGCACTGAACCGTGCGTCAGCACGTAGCCTGACCCTCCCACGTTTCCGTACCCTCACCTGTGCCCTAAGCCTTGCCGTTCCCTAACCCTAACCCTAGCCCAGAACGCAAATCCACCACCAGCCCTACACTTTATCCTACGCCGTTGCCTACTCCTGGCCCGTACGCTGGCACTGACCCGTGCGTCAGCACGTAGCCCGACCCTCCCACGTTTCCGTACCGTCACCTGTGCCCTAAGCCTTGCCGTTCCCTAACCTGAAACCTAGCCTGGAACGGAAACAAACCACCAGCCCTACACCTTACCTTACGCCGTTGCCTACTCCTGGCCCGTACGCTGGCATTGAACCGTGCGTCAGCAGGTAGCCTAACCCTCCCACGTTTCCGTACCCTCACCTGTGCCCTAAGCCTTGCCGTTCCCTAACCCTAACCCTAGCCCGGAACGGAAACCCACCACGAGCCCTACACCTTAACCTACGCCGTTGCCTACTCCTGGCCTGTACTCTGGCACTGGCCCGTGCATCAGCACGTAGCCTTACGCTCCCGCGTTTCCGTACCCTGACCTGTGCCCTAAGCCTTGCCGTTCCCTAACCATAACCCAAGCCCGGAACGCAAATCCACCACCAGCCCTACACTTTATCCTACGCCGTTGCCTACTCCTGGCCCGTACGCTGGCACTGACCTGTGCGTCAGCACGTAGCCCGAGCCTCCCACGTTTCCATACCCTCACCTGTGCCCTAAGCCTTGCCATTCCCTAACCCTAACCGTAGCCCGGAATGGAAACCTACCACCAGCCCTACACCTTACCTTACGCTGTACCCTACTCCTGACCCGTACGCTGGCACTGACCCGTGCGTCAGCACATACCCTGACCCTCCCACGTTTCCGTACCCTCACCTGTGCCCTAAGCCTTGCCGTTCCCTAACCCTAACCCTAGCCCGGAACGCAAATCCACCACCAGCCCTACACTTTATCCTACGCCGTTGCCTACTCCTGCCCCGTACGTTGGCACTGACCCGTGCATCAGCACGTAGCTTGACCCTCCCACGTTTCCGTACCCTCACCTGTGCCCTAAGCCTTGCCGTTCCCTAACCCTAACCGTAGCCCAGAACGCAAATCCACCACCAGCCCTAAACTTTATCCTATGCCGTTGCCTACTCCTGGCCCGTACGCAGGCACTGACCCGTGCGTCAGCACGTAGCCCGACCCTCCCACGTTTCCGTACCCTCACCTGTGCCCTAAGCCTTGCCGTTCCCTAACCCTAACCCTAGCCCAGAACGGAAACCCACCACCAGCCTGACACCTTACCTTACGCCGTACCCTATTCCTGGACCGTACGCTGGCACTGAACCGTGCGTCAGCACGTAGCCTGACCCTCCCACGTTTCCGTACCCTCACCTGTGCCCTAAGCCTTGTCGTTCCCTAACCCTAACCCTAGCCCAGAACGCAAATCCACCACCAGCCCTACACTTTATCCTACGCCGTTGCCTACTCCTGGCTCGTACGCTGGCACTGACCCGTGCGTCAGCACGTAGCCCGAGCCTCCCACGTTTCCGTACCTTCACCTGTGCCCTAAGCCTTGCCGTTCCCTAACCCTAACCCTAGCCTGGATCGGAAACCAACCACCAGCCCTACACCTTACCTTACGCCGTTGCCTACTCCTGGCCCGTATGCTGGCACTGACCCGTGCGTCAGCACGTAGCCTGACCCTCCCACGTTTCCGTACCATCACCTGTGCCCTAAGACTTGTCGTTCGCTAACCCTAACCCTAGCCAAGCACGGAAACCCACCACCAGCCCTACACCTTACCCTACGCCGTTGCCTACTCATGGCCTGTACACTGGCACTGACCCGTGCATCAGCACGTAGCCTTACGCTCCCGCGTTTCCGTAACCTGACCTGTGCCCTAAGCCTTGCCGTTCCCTAACACTAACCCTAGCCCAGAACGCAATTCCACCACCAGCCCTACACTTTATCCTACGCAGTTGCCTACTCCTGGCCGGTACGCTGGCACTAAACCGTGCGTCAGCACGTAGCCCGACCCTCCCACGTTTCTGTACCCTCACCTGTGCCCTAAGCCTTGCCGTTCCCTAACCCTAACCCTAGCCCGGAATAGAAACCCACCACCAGCCCTACACCTTACCTTACGCCATTGCCTACTCCTGGCCCGTACGCTGGCACTGACCCGTGCGTCAGCACGTAGCCTGACCCTCCCACGTTTCCGTACCCTCACCTGTGCCCTAAGCCTTGCCGTTCCCTAACCCTAACACTAGCCCGGAACGGAAATCAACCAACAGCAATACACTTTATCCCACGCCGTTGCATACTCCAGGCCCGTACGCTGGCACTGACCCGTGCGTCAGCACGTAGCCCGACCCTCCCACGTTTCTGTACCCTCACCTGTGCCCTAAGCCTTGCCGTTCCCTAACCCTAACCCTAGCCCGGAAGAAACCCACCACCAGCCCTACACCTTACCTTACGCCGTTGCCTACTCCTGGCCCGTACGCTGGCACTGACCCTTGCGTCACCACGTAGCCTGACCCTCCCACGTTTCCGTACCCTCACCTGTGCCCTAAGTCTTGCCGTTCCCTAACCCTAACCCTAGCCCGGAATAGAAACCCACCACCAGCCCTACACCTTACCTTACGCCGTACCCTACTCCTGACCCGTACGCTGGCACTGACCAGTGCGTCTGCACGTAGCCTGACCCTCCCACGTTTCCGTACCCTTACCTGTGCCCTAAGCCTTGCCGTTCCCTAACCCTAACCCTAGCCTGGAACGGAAAACTACCACCAGCCCTACACCTTACCTTACGCCGTTGCCTACTCCTTGCCCGTACGCTGGCACTGACCCGTGCGTCAGCATGTAGCCTGACCCTCCCACGTTTCCGTACCCTCACCTGTGCCCTAAGCCTTGCCGTTCCCTAACCCTAACCCTAGCCCGGAATGGAAACCCACCACCAGCCCTACACCTTACCTTACGCCGTTGCCTACTCCTGGCCTGTACTCTGGCACTGCCCCGTGCATCAGCACGTAGCCTTACACTCCCGCGTTTCCGTACCCTCTCCTGTGCCCTAAGCCTTGCCGTTACCTAACCCTAACCCTAGCCCAGAACGCAAATCCACCACCAGCCTACACTTTATCCTACGCCGTTGCCTACTCCTGGCCCGTACGCTGGCACTGACCCGTGCGTCAGCACGTAGCCCGACCCTCCCACGTTTCCGTACCCTCACCTGTGCCCTAAGCCTTGCCGTTCCCTAACCCTAACCCTAGCCCGGAATAGAAACCCACCACCAGCCCCACACCTTACCTTACGCCGTACCCTACTCCTGACCCGTACGCTGGCACTGACCCGTGCGTCAGCACGTAGCCTGACCCTCCCACGTTTCCGTACCCTCACCTGTGCCCTAAGCCTTGCCGTTCCCTAACCCTAACCCTAGCCCGGAATAGAAACCCACCACCAGCCCTACACCTTACCTTACGCCGTACCTTACTCATGACCTGTACGCTGGCACTGACCTGTGCGTCAGCACGTAGCCTGGACCTCCCACGTTTCCATACCCTCACCTGTGCCTAAGCCTTGCCGTTCCCTAACCCTAACCCTAGCCCGGAACGCAAATCCACCACCAGCACTACACTTTATCTTACGCCGTTGCCTACTCCTGGCCCGTACGCTGGCACTGACACGTGCTTCAGCACGTAGCCCCACCCTCCCACGTTTCCGTACCCTCACCTGTGCCCTAAGCCTTGCCGTTCCCTAACCCTAACCCTAGCCTGGAACGGAAACCAACCACCAGCCCTACACCTTACCTGACGCCGTTGCCTACTCCTGGCCCGTACGCTGGCACTGACCCGTGCGTCAGCACGTAGCCTGACCCTCGCACGTTTCCGTAACCTCACCTGTGCCCTAAGCCTTGCCGTTCCCTAACCCTAACACTAGCCCGGAACGGAAATCAACCACCAGCCCTACACCTTACCTTACGCCGTTGCCTACTCCTGGCCCGTACGCTGGCATTGAACCGTGCGTCAGCAGGTAGCCTGACCCTCCCACGTTTCCGTACCCTCACCTGTGCCCTAAGCCTTGCCGTTCCCTAACCCTAACCCTAGCCCGGAACGGAAACCCACCACGAGCCCTACACTTTAACCTACGCCGTTGCCTACTCCTGGCCTGTACTCTGGCACTGGCCCGTGCATCAGCACGTAGCCTTACCCTCCCGCGTTTCCGTACCCTGACCTGTGCCCTAAGCCTTGCCGTTCCCTAACCATAACCCAAGCCCAGAACGCAAATCCACCACCAGCCCTACACTTTATCCTACGCCGTTGCCTACTCCTGGCCCGTACGCTGGCACTGACCTGTGCGTCAGCACGTAGCCCGAGCCTCCCACGTTTCCGTACCCTGACCTGTGCCCTAAGCCTTGCCGTTCCCTAACCATAACCCAAGCCCAGAACGCAAATCCACCACCAGCCCTACACTTTATCCTACGCCGTTGCCTACTCCTGGCCCGTACGCTGGCACTGACCTGTGCGTCAGCACGTAGCCCGAGCCTCCCACGTTTCCGTACCCTCACCTGTGCCCTAAGCCTTGCCATTCCCTAACCCTAACCGTAGCCCGGAATGGAAACCTACCACCAGCCTTACACCTTACCTTACGCTGTACCCTACTCCTGACCCGTACGCTGGCACTGACCCGTGCGTCAGCACATACCCTGACCCTCCCACGTTTCCGTACCCTCACCTGTGCCCTAAGCCTTGACGTTCCCTAACCCTAACCCTAGCCCGAAACGAAAATCCACCACCAGCCCTACACTTTATCCTACGCCGTTGCCTACTCCTGGCCCGTACGCTGGCACTGACCCGTGCATCAGCACGTAGCTTGACCCTCCCACGTTTCCGTACCCTCACCTGTGCCCTAAGCCTTGCCGTTCCCTAACCCTAACCGTAGCCCAGAACGCAAATCCACCACCAGCCCTAAACTTTATCCTATGCCGTTGCCTACTCCTGGCCCGTACGCAGGCACTGACCCGTGCGTCAGCACGTAGCCCGACCCTCCCACGTTTCCGTACCCTCACCTGTGCCCTAAGCCTTGCCGTTCCCTAACCCTAACCCTAGCCCAGAACGGAAACCCACCACCAGCCTGACACCTTACCTTACGCCGTACCCTATTCCTGGACCGTACGCTGGCACTGAACCGTGCGTCAGCACGTAGCCTGAACCTCCCACGTTTCCGTACCCTCACCTGTGCCCTAAGCCTTGCCGTTCCCTAACCCTAACCCTAGCCCAGAACGCAAATCCACCACCAGCCCTACACTTTATCCTACGCCGTTGCCTACTCCTGGCTCGTACGCTGGCACTGACCCGTGCGTCAGCACGTAGCCCGAGACTCCCACGTTTCCGTACCCTCACCTGTGCCCTAAGCCTTGCCGTTCCCTAACCCTAACCCTAGCCTGGAACGGAAATCAACCACAATCCCTACACCTTACCTTACGCCGTACCCTACTCCTGGCCCGTACGCTGGCACTGATCCGTGCATCAGCACGTAGCCTGAGCCTCCCACGTTTCCGTGCCCTCACCTGTGCCCTAAGCCTTGCCGTTCCCTAACCATAACAATAGCCCGGAATAGAAACCCACCACCAGCCCTACACCTTACCTTACGCCGTACCCTACTCCTGTCCCGTACGCTGGCACTGACCCGTGCGTCAGCACGTAGCCTGACCCTCCCACGTTTCCGTACCCTCACCTGTTCCCTAAGCCTTGCCGTTCCCTAACCCTAACCCTAGCCTGGATCGGAAACCAACCACCAGCCCTACACCTTACCTTACGCCGTTGCCTACTCCTGGCCCGTATGCTGGCACTGACCCGTGCGTCAGCACGTAGCCTGACCCTCCCACGTTTCCGTACCATCACCTGTGCCCTAAGCCTTGTCGTTCGCTAACCCTAAACCTAGCCAAGTACGGAAACCCACCACCAGCCCTACACCTTACCCTACGCCGTTGCCTACTCCTGGCCTGTACACTGGCACTGACCCGTGCATCAGCACGTAGCCTTACACTCCCGCGTTTCCGTACCCTGACCTGTGCCCTAAGCCTTGCCGTTCCCTAACACTAACCCTAGCCCAGAACGCAATTCCACCACCAGCCCTACACTTTATCCTACGCAGTTGCCTACTCCTGGCCGGTACGCTGGCACTAAACCGTGCGTCAGCCGGTAGCCCGACCCTACCAAGTTTCCGTACCCTCACCTGTGCCCTAAGCCTTGCCGTTCCCTAACCCTAACCCTAGCCTGGAACGGAAACCAACCAACAGCCCTACACCTTACCTTACACCGTTGCCTACTCCTGGCCCGTACGCTGCCACTGAACCGTGCGTCAGCACGTAGCCTGACCCTCCCACGTTTCCGTACCCTCACCTGTGCCCTAAGCCTTGCCGTTCCCTAACCCTAACACTAGCCCGGAACGGAAATCAACCACCAGCAATACACTTTATCCCACGCCGTTGCATACTCCAGGCCCGTACGCTGGCACTGACCCGTGCGTCAGCACGTAGCCCGACCCTCCCACGTTTCTGTACCCTCACCTGTGCCCTAAGCCTTGCCGTTCCCTAACCCTAACCCTAGCCCGGAATAGAAACCCACCACCAGCCCTACACCTTACCTTACACCGTTGCCTACTCCTGGCCCGTACGCTGGCACTGACCCGTGCGTCAGCACGTAGCCTGACCCTCCCACGTTTCCGTACCCTCACCTGTGCCCTAAGCCTTGCCGTTCCCTAACCCTAACCCTAGCCCGGAATGGAAACCCACCACCAGCCCTACACCTTACCCTACGCCGTTGCCTACTCCTGGCCTGTACTCTGGCACTGCCCCGTGCATCAGCACGTAGCCTTACCCTCCCTCGTTTCCGTACCCTCTCCTGTGCCCTAAGCCTTGCCGTTACCTAACCCTAACCCTAGCCCAGAACGCAAATCCACCACCAGCCTACACTTTATCCTACGCCGTTGCCTACTCCTGGCCCGTACGCTGGCACTGACCCGTGCGTCAGCACGTAGCCCGACCCTCCCACGTTTCCGTACCCTCACCTGTGCCCTAAGCCTTGCCGTTCCCTAACTCTAACCCTAGCATGGAACGGAAACCAACCACCAGCCCTACACCTTACCTTACGCCGTTGCCTACTCCTGGCCCGTACGCTGCCACTGACCCGTGCATCAGCACGTAGCCTGACCCTCCCACGTTTCCGTAACCTCACCAGTGCCCTAAGCCTTGCCGTTCCCTAACCCTAACCCTATGCCGGAACGGAAATCAACCACAAGCCCTACACCTTACCTTACGCCGTTGCCCACTCCTGGCCCGTACGCTGGCACGGACCCGTGAATCAGCACCTAGCCTGACCCTCCCACGTTTCCGTACCCTCACCTGTGCCCTAAGCCTTGCCGTTCCCTAACCCTAACCCTAGCCCGGAATAGAAACCCACCACCAGCCCTACAACTTACCTTACGCCGTACCCTACTCCTGATCCGTACGCTGGCACTGACCCGTGCGTCTGCACGTAGACTGACCCTCCCACGTTTCCGTACCCTCACCGGTGCCCTAAGCCTTGCCGTTCCCTAACACTAACCCTAGCCCGGAACGCAAATCCGCCACCAGCCCTACACTTTATCCTACGCCGTTGCCTACTCCTGGCCAGTACGCTGGCACTCACCCGTGCGTCAGCACGTAGCCCGACCCTCCCACGTTTCCGTACCCTCACCTGTGCCCTAAGCCTTGCCGTTCCCTAACCCTAACCCTAGCCTGGAACGGAAAACAACCACCAGCCCTACACCTTACCTTACGCCGTTGCCTACTCCTGGCCCGTACGCTGGCACTGACCCGTGCGTCAGCACGTAGCCTGACCCTCCCACGTTTCCTTACCCTCACCTGTGCCCTAAGCATTGCCGTTCCCTAACCCTAACCCTAGCCCGGAATGGAAACCCACCACCAGCCCTACACCTTACCCTACGCCGTTGCCTACTCCTGGCCTGTACTCTGGCACTGCAGCGTGCATCAGCACGTAGCCTTACCCTCCCACGTTTCCGTACCCTCTCCTGTGCCCTAAGCCTTACCGTTCCCTAACCCTAACCCTAGCCAAGAACGCAAATACACCACCAGCCTACACTTTATCCTACGCCGTTGCCTACTCCTTGCCCGTACGCTGGCACTGACCCGTGCGTCAGCACGTAGCCCGACCCTCCCACGTTTCCGTACCCTCACCTGTGCCCTAAGCCTTGCCGTTCCCTAACCCTAACCCTAGCCCGGAATAGAAACCCAACACCAGCCCTACACTTTATCCTACGCCATTGCCTACTCCTGGCCCGTATGCTGGCACTAACCCATGCGTCAGCACAGGGCCCGACCCTCCCACGTTTCCGTACCCTCTCCTTTGCCCTAAGACTTGCCGTTCACTAACCCTAGCCCTAGCCTGAAACGGAAATCAACCACAAGCCCTACACCTTACCTTACGCCGTACACTACTCCTGGCCCGTACGTTGGCACTGACCCGTGCGTCAGCACGTAGCCTGACCCTCCCACGTTTCCGTACCCTCACCTGTGCCCTAAGCCTTGCCGTTCCCTAACCCTAACCCTAGCCCGGAATAGAAACCCACCACCAGCCCTACACCTAACCTTACGCCGTACCCTATTCCTGGCCCGTACGCTGGCACTGAACCGTGCGTCAGCACGTAGCCTGACCCTCCCACGTTTCCGTACCCTCACCTGTGCCCTAAGCCTTGCCGTTCCCTAACCCTAACCCTAGCCTGGAATGCAAATCCACCACCAGCCCTAAACTTTGTCCTATGCCGTTGCCTACTCCTGGCCCGTACGCAGGCACTGACCCGTGCGTCAGCACGTAGCCCGACCCTCCCACGTTTCCGTACCCTCACCTGTGCCCTAAGCCTTGCCGTTCCCTAACCCTAACCCTAGCCCGGAACGGAAACCCACCACCAGCGTGACACCTTATCTTACGCCGTACCCTATTCCTGGACCGTACGCTGGCACTGAACCGTGCGTCAGCACGTAGCCTGACCCTCCCACGTTTCCGTACCCTCACCTGTGCCCTAAGCCTTGCCGTTCCCTAACCCTAACCCTAGCCCAGAACGCAAATCCACCACCAGCCCTACACTTTATCCTACGCCGTTGCCTACTCCTGGCCCGTACGCTGGCACTGAACCGTGCGTCAGAAAGTAGCCCGACCCTCCCACGTTTCCGTACCGTCACCTGTGCCCTAAGTCTTGCCGTTCCCTAACCCGAACCCTAGCCTGGAACGGAAACCAACCACCAGCCCTACACCTTACCTTACGCCGTTGCCTACTCCTGCCCCGTACGCTGGCATTGAACCGTGCGTCAGCAGGTAGCCTGACCCTCCCACGTTTCCGTACCCTTACCTGTGCCCTAAGCCTTGCCGTTCCCTAACCCTAACCCTAGCCCGGAACGGAAACCCACCAGGAGCCCTACACCTTAACCTACGCCGTTGCCTACTCCTGGCCTGTACTCTGGCACTGACCCGTGCATCAGCACGTAGCCTTACCCTCCCGCGTTTCCGTACCCTGACCTGTGCCCTAAGCCTTGCCGTTCCCTAACCATAACCCTAGCCCAGAACGCAAATCCACCACCAACCCTACACTTTATCCTACGCCGTTGCCTACTCCTGGCCCGTACGCTGGCACTGACCTGTGCGTCAGCACGTAGCCCGAGCCTCCCACGTTTCCGTACCCTCACCTGTGCCCTAAGCCTTACCATTCCCTAACCCTAACCGTAGCCCGGAATGGAAACCTACCACCAGCCCTACACCTTACCTTACGCCGTACCCTATTCCTGGCCCGTATGCTGGCACTGAACCATGCGTCAGCATGTAGCCTGACCCTCCCACGTTTCCGTACCCTCACGTGTGCCCTAAGCCTTGCCATTCCCTAACCCTAACCCTAGCCCGGAATAGAAACCCACCACCAGCCCTACACCTTACCTTACGCTGTACCCTACTCCTGACCCGTACGCTGGCACTGACCCGTGCGTCAGCACGTAGCCTGACCCTCCCACGTTTCCGTACCCTCACCTGTGCCCTAAGCCTTGCCGTTCCCTAACCCTAACCCTAGCCCAGAACGCAAATCCACCACCAGCCCTAAACTTTATCCAATGCCGTTGCCTACTCCTGCCCCGTACGCTGGCACTGATCCGTGCATCAGCACGTAGCCTGAGCCTCCCACGATTAGGTGCCCTCACCTGGGCCCTAAGCCTTGCCGTTCCCTAACCCTAACCCTAGCCCAGAATAGAAACCTACAACCAGCCCTACACCTTACCTTACGCCGTACCCTACTTCTGTCCCGTACGCTGGCACTGACCCGTGCGTCAGCACGTAGCCTGACCCTCCCACGTTTCCGTACCCTCCCCTGTGCCCTAAGCCTTGCCCTTCCCTAACCCTAACCCTAGCCCGGAACGCAAATCCACCACCAGCCCTACACTTTATCCTACGCCGTTGCCTACTCCTGGCCCTTACGCTGGCACTGACACGTGTGTCAGCACGTAGCCCGACCCTCCCACGTTTCCGTACCCTCACCTGTTCCCTAAGCCTTACCGTTCCCTAACCCTAACCCTAGCCTGGAACGGAAACCAACCACCAGCCCTACACCTTACCTTACGCCGTTGCCTACTCCTGGCCCGTATGCTGGCACTGACCCGTGCGTCAGCACGTAGCCTGACCCTCCCACGTTTCCGTACCATGACCTGTGTCCTAAGCCTTTTCGTTCGCTAACCCTAACCCTAGCCAAGTACGGAAACCCACCACCAGCCCTACACCTTACCCTACGCCGTTGCCTACTCCTGGCCTGTACTCTGGCACTGACCCGTGCATCAGCACGTAGCCTTACGCTCCCGCGTTTCCGTACCCTCACCTGTGCCCTAAGCCTTGCCGTTCCCTAACCGTAACCCTAGCCTGTAACGGAAATCAACCACAAGCCCTACACCTTACCTTATTCCGTACACTACTCCTGGCCCGTACACTGGCGCTGACCCGTGCGTCACCACGTAGCCTTACCCTCCCACGTTTCCGTACCCTCACCTGTGCCCTAAGCCTTGCCGTTCCCTAACCCTAACCCTAGCCCGGAACGGAAACCCACAACCAGCCCTACACCTTGCCTTACGCCGTACCCTATTCCTTGCCCGTACGCTGGCACTGAACCGTGCGTCAGCACGTAGCCTGACCCTCCCACGTCTCCGTACCCTCACCTGTGCCCTAAGCCTTGCCGTTCCCTAACCCTAAACCTAGCCCGGAATAGAAACCCACCACCTGCCCTACACCTACTTTACGCCGTGCCGTACTCCTGACCTGTACGCTGGCACTGACCTGTGCGTCAGCACGTAGCCTGACCCTCCCACGTTTCCGTAACCTCACCTGTGCCCTAAGCCTTGCCGTACCCTAACCCTAACCCTAGACCGGAACGCAAATCCACCACCAGCCCTACACTTTATCCTACGCCGTTGCCTACTCCTGGCCCGTACGCTGGCACTGATACGTGCGTCAGCACGTAGCCCGACCCTCCCACGTTTCCGTACCCTCACCTGTGCCCTAAGCCTTGCCGTTCCCTAACCCTAACCCTAGCCTGGAACGGAAACCAACCACCAGCCCTACACCTTACCTTACGCCGTTGCCAACTCCTGGTCCGTACTCTGGCACTGCAGCGTGCATCAGCACGTAGCCTTACCCTCCCACGTTTCCGTACCCTCTCCTGTGCCCTAAGCCTTACCGTTCCCTAACCCTAACCCTAGCCAAGAACGCAAATACACCACCAGCCTACACTTTATCCTACGCCGTTGCCTACTCCTTGCCCGTACGCTGGCACTGACCCGTGCGTCAGCACGTAGCCCGACCCTCCCACGTTTCCGTACCCTCACCTGTGCCCTAAGCCTTGCCGTTCCCTAACCCTAACCCTAGCCCGGAATAGAAACCCACCACCAGCCCTACACTTTATCCTACGCCATTGCCTACTCCTGGCCCGTATGCTGGCACTAACCCGTGCGTCAGCACAGGGCCCGACCCTCCCACGTTTCCGTACCCTCTCCTTTGCCCTAAGACTTGCCGTTCACTAACCCTAGCCCTAGCCTGAAACGGAAATCCACCACAAGCCCTACACCTTACCTTACGCCGTACACTACTCCTGGCCCGTACGTTGGCACTGACCCGTGCGTCAGCACGTAGCCTGACCCTCCCACGTTTCCGTACCCTCACCTGTGCCCTAAGCCTTGCCATTCCCTAACCCTAACCCTAGCCCGGAATAGAAACCCACCACCAGCCCTACACCTAACCTTACGCCGTACCCTATTCCTGGCCCGTACGCTGGCACTGAACCGTGCGTCAGCACGTAGCCTGACCCTCCCACGTTTCCGTACCCTCACCTGTGCCCTAAGCCTTGCCGTTCCCTAACCCTAACCCTAGCCTGGAATGCAAATCCACCACCAGCCCTAAACTTTGTCCTATGCCGTTGCCTACTCCTGGCCCGTACGCAGGCACTGACCCGTGCGTCAGCACGTAGCCCGACCCTCCCACGTTTCCGTACCCTCACCTGTGCCCTAAGCCTTGCCGTTCCCTAACCCTAACCCTAGCCCGGAACGGAAACCCACCACCAGCGTGACACCTTACCTTACGCCGTACCCTATTCCTGGACCGTACGCTGGCACTGAACCGTGCGTCAGCACGTAGCCTGACCCTCCCACGTTTCCGTACCCTCACCTGTGCCCTAAGCCTTGCCGTTCCCTAACCCTAACCCTAGCCCAGAACGCAAATCCACCACCAGCCCTACACTTTATCCTACGCCGTTGCCTACTCCTGGCCCGTACGCTGGCACTGAACCGTGCGTCAGCACGTAGCCCGACCCTCCCACGTTTCCGTACCGTCACCTGTGCCCTAAGTCTTGCCGTTCCCTAACCCGAACCCTAGCCTGGAACGGAAACCAACCACCAGCCCTACACCTTACCTTACGCCGTTGCCTACTCCTGGCCCGTACGCTGGCATTGAACCGTGCGTCAGCAGGTAGCCTGACCCTCCCACGTTTCCGTACCCTCACCTGTGCCCTAAGCCTTGCCGTTCCCTAACCCTAACCCTAGCCCGGAACGGAAACCCACCAGGAGCCCTACACCTTAACCTACGCCGTTGCCTACTCCTGGCCTGTACTCTGGCACTGACCCGTGCATCAGCACGTAGCCTTACCCTCCCGCGTTTCCGTACCCTGACCTGTGCCCTAAGCCTTGCCGTTCCCTAACCATAACCCTAGCCCAGAACGCAAATCCACCACCAACCCTACACTTTATCCTACGCCGTTGCCTACTCCTGGCCCGTACGCTGGCACTGACCTGTGCGTCAGCACGTAGCCCGAGCCTCCCACGTTTCCGTACCCTCACCTGTGCCCTAAGCCTTACCATTCCCTAACCCTAACCGTAGCCCGGAATGGAAACCTACCACCAGCCCTACACCTTACCTTACGCCGTACCCTATTCCTGGCCCGTATGCTGGCACTGAACCATGCGTCAGCATGTAGCCTGACCCTCCCACGTTTCCGTACCCTCACGTGTGCCCTAAGCCTTGCCATTCCCTAACCCTAACCCTATCCCGGAATAGAAACCCACCACCAGCCCTACACCTTACCTTACGCTGTACCCTACTCCTGACCCGTACGCTGGCACTGACCCGTGCGTCAGCACGTAGCCTGACCCTCCCACGTTTCCGTACCCTCACCTGTGCCCTAAGCCTTGCCGTTCCCTAACCCTAACCCTAGCCCAGAACGCAAATCCACCACAAGCCCTAAACTTTATCCAATGCCGTTGCCTACTCCTGCCCCGTACGCTGGCACTGATCCGTGCATCAGCACGTAGCCTGAGCCTCCCACGATTAGGTGCCCTCACCTGGGCCCTAAGCCTTGCCGTTCCCTAACCCTAACCCTAGCCCAGAATAGAAACCTACAACCAGCCCTACACCTTACCTTACGCCGTACCCTACTTCTGTCCCGTACGCTGGCACTGACCCGTGCGTCAGCACGTAGCCTGACCCTCCCACGTTTCCGTACCCTCCCCTGTGCCCTAAGCCTTGCCGTTCCCTAACCCTAACCCTAGCCCGGAACGCAAATCCACCACCAGCCCTACACTTTATCCTACGCCGTTGCCTACTCCTGGCCCTTACGCTGGCACTGACACGTGTGTCAGCACGTAGCCCGACCCTCCCACGTTTCCGTACCCTCACCTGTTCCCTAAGCCTTACCGTTCCCTAACCCTAACCCTAGCCTGGAATGGAAACCAACCACCAGCCCTACACCTTACCTTACGCCGTTGCCTACTCCTGGCCCGTATGCTGGCACTGACCCGTGCGTCAGCACGTAGCCTGACCCTCCCACGTTTCCGTACCATGACCTGTGTCCTAAGCCTTTTCGTTCGCTAACCCTAACCCTAGCCAAGTACGGAAACCCACCACCAGCCCTACACCTTACCCTACGCCGTTGCCTACTCCTGGCCTGTACTCTGGCACTGACCCGTGCATCAGCACGTAGCCTTACGCTCCCGCGTTTCCGTACCCTCACCTGTGCCCTAAGCCTTGCCGTTCCCTAACCGTAACCCTAGCCTGTAACGGAAATCAACCACAAGCCCTACACCTTACCTTATTCCGTACACTACTCCTGGCCCGTACACTGGCGCTGACCCGTGCGTCACCACGTAGCCTTACCCTCCCACGTTTCCGTACCCTCACCTGTGCCCTAAGCCTTGCCGTTCCCTAACCCTAACCCTAGCCCGGAACGGAAACCCACAACCAGCCCTACACCTTGCCTTACGCCGTACCCTATTCCTTGCCCGTACGCTGGCACTGAACCGTGCGTCAGCACGTAGCCTGACCCTCCCACGTCTCCGTACCCTCACCTGTGCCCTAAGCCTTGCCGTTCCCTAACCCTAAACCTAGCCCGGAATAGAAACCCACCACCTGCCCTACACCTACTTTACGCCGTGCCGTACTCCTGACCTGTACGCTGGCACTGACCTGTGCGTCAGCACGTAGCCTGACCCTCCCACGTTTCCGTAACCTCACCTGTGCCCTAAGCCTTGCCGTACCCTAACCCTAACCCTAGACCGGAACGCAAATCCACCACCAGCCCTACACTTTATCCTACGCCGTTGCCTACTCCTGGCCCGTACGCTGGCACTGGTACGTGCGTCAGCACGTAGCCCGACCCTCCCACGTTTCCGTACCCTCACCTGTGCCCTAAGCCTTGCCGTTCCCTAACCCTAACCCTAGCCTGGAACGGAAACCAACCACCAGCCCTACACCTTACCTTACGCCGTTGCCAACTCCTGGTCCGTACGCTGGCACTGATACGTGCGTCAGCACGTAGCCTGACCCTCCCACGTTTCCGTGCCCTCACATGTGCCCTAAGCCTTGCCGTTCCCTAACCCTAACCCTAGCCCGGAATAGAAGCCCACCACCAGCCCTACACCTTGCCTTACGCCTTTGCCTACTCCTGGCCCGTACGCTGCAACTGACCCGTGCGTCAGCACGTAGCCTGACCCTCCCACATTTCCGTACCCACAACTGTGCCTTAAGCCTTGCCGTTCCCTAACCCTAAACCTAGCCCGGAATGGAAACACACCACCAGCCCTACACTTTATCCTACGCCGTTGGCTACTCCTGGCCCGTATGCTGGCACTAACCCGTGCGTCAGCACAGGGCCCGACCCTCCCACGTTTCCGTACCCTCTCCTTTGCCCTAAGACTTGCCTTTCACTAACCCTAGCCCTAGCCTGAAACGGAAATCAACCACAAGCCCTACACCTTACCTTACGCCGTACACTACTCCTGGCCCGTACGTTGGCACTGACCCGTGCGTCAGCACGTAGCCTGACCCTCCCACGTTTCCGTACCCTCACCTGTGCCCTAAGCCTTGCCGTTCCCTAACCCTAACCCTAGCCCGGAATAGAAACCCACCACCAGCCCTACACCTTACCTTACGCCGTACCCTATTCCTGGCCCGTACGCTGGCACTGAACCGTGCGTCAGCACGTAGCCTGACCCTCCCACGTTTCCGTACCCTCACCTGTGCCCTAAGCCTTGCCGTTCCCTAACCCTAACCCTAGCCTGGAATGCAAATCCACCACCAGCCATAAACTTTGTCCTATGCCGTTGCCTACTCCTGGCCCGTACGCAGGCCCTGACCCGTGCGTCAGCACGTAGCCCGACCCTCCCACGTTTCCGTACCCTCACCTGTGCCCTAAGCCTTGCCGTTCCCTAACCCTAACCCTAGCCCGGAACGGAAACCCACCACCAGCCCTGCACCTTACCTTACGCTGTACCCTATTCCTGGACCGTACGCTGGCACTGAACCGTGCGTCAGCACGTAGCCTGACCCTCCCACGTTTCCGTACCCTCACCTGTGCCCTAAGCCTTGCCGTTCCCTAACCCTAACCCTAGCCCGGACCGCAAATCCACCACCAGCCCTACACTTTATCCTACGCCGTTGCCTACTCCTGGCCCGTACGCTGGCACTGACCCGTGCGTCAGCACGTAGCCCGACCCTCCCACGTTTCCGTACCCTCACCTGTGCCCTAAGCCTTGCCGTTCCCTAACCCTAACCCTAGCCCGGAATGGAAACCCACCACCAGCCCTACACCTTACCCTACGCCGTTGCCTACTCCTGGCCTGTACTCTGGCACTGACCCGTGCATCAGCAGGTAGCCTTACCCTCCCGCGTTTCCGTACCCTCACCTGTGCCCTAAGCCTTGCCGTTCCCTAACCCTAACCCTAGCCCAGAACGCAAATCCACCACCAGCCCTACACTTTATCCTACGCCGTTGCCTACTCCTGGCCCGTACGCTGGCACTGACCCGTGCGTCAGCACGTAGCCCGACCCTCCCACGTTTCCGTAGGCTCACCTGTGCCCTAAGCCTTGCCGTTCCCTAACCCTAACCCTAGCCCGGAACGCAAATCCACCATCAGCCCTACACTTTATCCTACGCCATTGCCTACTCCTGGCCCGTACGCTGGCACTGACCCGTGCGTCAGCACGTAGCCCGACCCTCCCACGTTTCCGTACCCTCACCTGTGCCCTAAGCCTTGCCGTTCCCTAACCCTAACCCTAGCCTGGAACGGAAAACAACCACCAGCCCTACACTATATCCTACGCCGTTGCATACTCCTGGCCCGTACGCTGGCAGTGACCCGTGCGTCAGCACGTAGCCGGACCCTCCCACGTTTCCGTTCCCTCACCTGTGCCCTAAGCCTTGCCGTTCCCTAACCCTAACCCTAGCCCGGAATAGAAACCCACCACCAGCCCTACACCATACCCTACCCCGTTGCCTACTCCTGGTCTGTACTCTGGCACTGACCCTTGCATCAGAACGTAGCCTTACCCTCCCGCGTTTCCGTACCCTGACCTGTGCCCTAATCCTTGCCGTTCCCTAAAACTAACCCTAGCCAAGAACGTAAATCAACCACAAGCCCGACACCTTACCTTACGCCGTACCCTACTCCTGGCCCGTACGCTGGCACTGAACCGTGCGTCAGCAGGTAGCCTGACCCTCCCACGTTTCCGAACCCTCACCTGTGCCCTAAGCCTTGCCGTTCCCTAACCCTAACCCTAGCCCGGTATAGAAACCCCCCACCAGCCCTACACCTTACCTTACCCCGTACCCTACTCCTGACCTGTACGCTGCCACTGACCTGTGCGTCAGCACGTAGCCTGATCCTCCCACGTTTCCGTACCCTCACATGTGCCCTAAGACTTGCCGTTCCCTAACCCTAACCCTAGCCGGAACGCAAATCCACCAACAGCCCTACACTTTATCCTACGCCGTTGCCTACTCCTGGCCCGTACGCTGGCACTGACTCGTGCGTCAGCACGTAGCCCGACCCTCCCAGGTTTCCGCACCCTCACCTGTGCCCTAAGCCTTGCCGTTCCCTAACCCTAACCCTAGCCTGGAACGGAAACCAACCACCATCCCTACACCTTACCTTACGCCGTTGCCTACTCCTGGCCCGTACGCTGGCACTGACCTGTGCATCAGCACGTAGCCCGAGCCTCCCACGTTTCCGTACCCTCACCTGTGCCCTAAGCCTTGCCGTTCCCTAACCCTAACCCTAGCCTGGAACGGAAACCAACCACCATCCCTACACCTTACCTTACGCCGTTGCCTACTCCTGGCCCGTACGCTGGCACTGACCTGTGCATCAGCACGTAGCCTTACGCTCCCGCGTTTCCGTACCCCTCACCTGTGCCCTAAGCCTTGCCGTTCCCTAACCGTAACCCTAGCCTGTAACGGAAATCAACCACAAGCCCTACACCTTACCTTATTCCGTACACTACTCCTGGCCCGTACACTGGCGCTGACCCGTGCGTCAGCACGTAGCCTTACCCTCCCACGTTTCCGTACCCTCACCTGTGCCCTAAGCCTTGCCGTTCCCTAACCCTAACCCTAGCCCGGAACGGAAACCCACAACCAGCCCTACACCTTGCCTTACGCCGTACCCTATTCCTTGCCCGTACGCTGGCACTGAACCGTGCGTCAGCACGTAGCCTGACCCTCCCACGTCTCCGTACCCTCACCTGTGCCCTAAGCCTTGCCGTTCCCTAACCCTAAACCTAGCCCGGAATAGAAACCCACCACCTGCCCTACACCTACTTTACGCCGTGCCGTACTCCTGACCTGTACGCTGGCACTGACCTGTGCGTCAGCACGTAGCCTGACCCTCCCACGTTTCCGTAACCTCACCTGTGCCCTAAGCCTTGCCGTACCCTAACCCTAACCCTAGACCGGAACGCAAATCCACCACCAGCCCTACACTTTATCCTACGCCGTTGCCTACTCCTGGCCCGTACGCTGGCACTGATACGTGCGTCAGCACGTAGCCCGACCCTCCCACGTTTCCGTACCCTCACCTGTGCCCTAAGCCTTGCCGTTCCCTAACCCTAACCCTAGCCTGGAACGGAAACCAACCACCAGCCCTACACCTTACCTTACGCCGTTGCCAACTCCTGGTCCGTACTCTGGCACTGCAGCGTGCATCAGCACGTAGCCTTACCCTCCCACGTTTCCGTACCCTCTCCTGTGCCCTAAGCCTTACCGTTCCCTAACCCAAACCTAGCCAAGAACGCAAATACACCACCAGCCTACACTTTATCCTACGCCGTTGCCTACTCCTTGCCCGTACGCTGGCACTGACCCGTGCGTCAGCACGTAGCCCGACCCTCCCACGTTTCCGTACCCTCACCTGTGCCCTAAGCCTTGCCGTTCCCTAACCCTAACCCTAGCCCGGAATAGAAACCCACCACCAGCCCTACACTTTATCCTACGCCATTGCCTACTCCTGGCCCGTATGCTGGCACTAACCCGTGCGTCAGCACAGGGCCCGACCCTCCCACGTTTCCGTACCCTCTCCTTTGCCCTAAGACTTGCCGTTCACTAACCCTAGCCCTAGCCTGAAACGGAAATCCACCACAAGCCCTACACCTTACCTTACGCCGTACACTACTCCTGGCCCGTACGTTGGCACTGACCCGTGCGTCAGCACGTAGCCTGACCCTCCCACGTTTCCGTACCCTCACCTGTGCCCTAAGCCTTGCCGTTCCCTAACCCTAACCCTAGCCCGGAATAGAAACCCACCACCAGCCCTACACCTAACCTTACGCCGTACCCTATTCCTGGCCCGTACGCTGGCACTGAACCGTGCGTCAGCACGTAGCCTGACCCTCCCACGTTTCCGTACCCTCACCTGTGCCCTAAGCCTTGCAGTTCCCTAACCCTAACCCTAGCCTGGAATGCAAATCCACCACCAGCCCTAAACTTTGTCCTATGCCGTTGCCTACTCCTGGCCCGTACGCTGGCACTGACTCGTGCGTCAGCACGTAGCCCGACCCTCCCAGGTTTCCGCACCCTCACCTGTGCCCTAAGCCTTGCCGTTCCCTAACCCTAACCCTAGCCTGGAACGGAAACCAACCACCATCCCTACACCTTACCTTACGCCGTTGCCTACTCCTGGCCCGTACGCTGGCACTGACCTGTGCATCAGCACGTAGCCCGAGCCTCCCACGTTTCCGTACCCTCACCTGTGCCCTAAGCCTTGCCGTTCCCTAACCCTAACCCTAGCCTGGAACGGAAACCAACCACCATCCCTACACCTTACCTTACGCCGTTGCCTACTCCTGGCCCGTACGCTGGCACTGACCTGTGCATCAGCACGTAGCCTTACGCTCCCGCGTTTCCGTACCCTCACCTGTGCCCTAAGCCTTGCCGTTCCCTAACCGTAACCCTAGCCTGTAACGGAAATCAACCACAAGCCCTACACCTTACCTTATTCCGTACACTACTCCTGGCCCGTACACTGGCGCTGACCCGTGCGTCACCACGTAGCCTTACCCTCCCACGTTTCCGTACCCTCACCTGTGCCCTAAGCCTTGCCGTTCCCTAACCCTAACCCTAGCCCGGAACGGAAACCCACAACCAGCCCTACACCTTGCCTTACGCCGTACCCTATTCCTTGCCCGTACGCTGGCACTGAACCGTGCGTCAGCACGTAGCCTGACCCTCCCACGTCTCCGTACCCTCACCTGTGCCCTAAGCCTTGCCGTTCCCTAACCCTAAACCTAGCCCGGAATAGAAACCCACCACCTGCCCTACACCTACTTTACGCCGTGCCGTACTCCTGACCTGTACGCTGGCACTGACCTGTGCGTCAGCACGTAGCCTGACCCTCCCACGTTTCCGTAACCTCACCTGTGCCCTAAGCCTTGCCGTACCCTAACCCTAACCCTAGACCGGAACGCAAATCCACCACCAGCCCTACACTTTATCCTACGCCGTTGCCTACTCCTGGCCCGTACGCTGGCACTGATACGTGCGTCAGCACGTAGCCCGACCCTCCCACGTTTCCGTACCCTCACCTGTGCCCTAAGCCTTGCCGTTCCCTAACCCTAACCCTAGCCTGGAACGGAAACCAACCACCAGCCCTACACCTTACCTTACGCCGTTGCCAACTCCTGGTCCGTACTCTGGCACTGCAGCGTGCATCAGCACGTAGCCTTACCCTCCCACGTTTCCGTACCCTCTCCTGTGCCCTAAGCCTTACCGTTCCCTAACCCAAACCTAGCCAAGAACGCAAATACACCACCAGCCTACACTTTATCCTACGCCGTTGCCTACTCCTTGCCCGTACGCTGGCACTGACCCGTGCGTCAGCACGTAGCCCGACCCTCCCACGTTTCCGTACCCTCACCTGTGCCCTAAGCCTTGCCGTTCCCTAACCCTAACCCTAGCCCGGAATAGAAACCCACCACCAGCCCTACACTTTATCCTACGCCATTGCCTACTCCTGGCCCGTATGCTGGCACTAACCCGTGCGTCAGCACAGGGCCCGACCCTCCCACGTTTCCGTACCCTCTCCTTTGCCCTAAGACTTGCCGTTCACTAACCCTAGCCCTAGCCTGAAACGGAAATCAACCACAAGCCCTACACCTTACCTTACGCCGTACACTACTCCTGGCCCGTACGTTGGCACTGACCCGTGCGTCAGCACGTAGCCTGACCCTCCCACGTTTCCGTACCCTCACCTGTGCCCTAAGCCTTGCCATTCCCTAACCCTAACCCTAGCCCGGAATAGAAACCCACCACCAGCCCTACACCTAACCTTACGCCGTACCCTATTCCTGGCCCGTACGCTGGCACTGAACCGTGCGTCAGCACGTAGCCTGACCCTCCCACGTTTCCGTACCCTCACCTGTGCCCTAAGCCTTGCAGTTCCCTAACCCTAACCCTAGCCTGGAATGCAAATACACCACCAGCCCTAAACTTTGTCCTATGCCGTTGCCTACTCCTGGCCCGTACGCAGGCACTGACCCGTGCGTCAGCACGTAGCCCGACCCTCCCACGTTTCCGTACCCTCACCTGTGCCCTAAGCCTTGCCGTTCCCTAACCCTAACCCTAGCCCGGAACGGAAACCCACCACCAGCGTGACACCTTACCTTACGCCGTACCCTATTCCTGGACCGTACGCTGGCACTGAACCGTGCGTCAGCACGTAGCCTGACCCTCCCACGTTTCCGTACCCTCACCTGTGCCCTAAGCCTTGCCGTTCCCTAACCCTAACCCTAGCCCAGAACGCAAATCCACCACCAGCCCTACACTTTATCCTACGCCGTTGCCTACTCCTGGCCCGTACGCTGGCACTGAACCGTGCGTCAGCACGTAGCCCGACCCTCCCACGTTTCCGTACCGTCACCTGTGCCCTAAGTCTTGCCGTTCCCTAACCCGAACCCTAGCCTGGAACGGAAACCAACCACCAGCCCTACACCTTACCTTACGCCGTTGCCTACTCCTGGCCCGTACGCTGGCATTGAACCGTGCGTCAGCAGGTAGCCTGACCCTCCCACGTTTCCGTACCCTCACCTGTGCCCTAAGCCTTGCCGTTCCCTAACCCTAACCCTAGCCCGGAACGGAAACCCACCAGGAGCCCTACACCTTAACCTACGCCGTTGCCTACTCCTGGCCTGTACTCTGGCACTGACCCGTGCATCAGCACGTAGCCTTACCCTCCCGCGTTTCCGTACCCTGACCTGTGCCCTAAGCCTTGCCGTTCCCTAACCATAACCCTAGCCCAGAACGCAAATCCACCACCAACCCTACACTTTATCCTACGCCGTTGCCTACTCCTGGCCCGTACGCTGGCACTGACCTGTGCGTCAGCACGTAGCCCGAGCCTCCCACGTTTCCGTACCCTCACCTGTGCCCTAAGCCTTACCATTCCCTAACCCTAACCGTAGCCCGGAATGGAAACCTACCACCAGCCCTACACCTTACCTTACGCCGTACCCTATTCCTGGCCCGTATGCTGGCACTGAACCATGCGTCAGCATGTAGCCTGACCCTCCCACGTTTCCGTACCCTCACGTGTGCCCTAAGCCTTGCCATTCCCTAACCCTAACCCTATCCCGGAATAGAAACCCACCACCAGCCCTACACCTTACCTTACGCTGTACCCTACTCCTGACCCGTACGCTGGCACTGACCCGTGCGTCAGCACGTAGCCTGACCCTCCCACGTTTCCGTACCCTCACCTGTGCCCTAAGCCTTGCCGTTCCCTAACCCTAACCCTAGCCCAGAACGCAAATCCACCACCAGCCCTAAACTTTATCCAATGCCGTTGCCTACTCCTGCCCCGTACGCTGGCACTGATCCGTGCATCAGCACGTAGCCTGAGCCTCCCACGATTAGGTGCCCTCACCTGGGCCCTAAGCCTTGCCGTTCCCTAACCCTAACCCTAGCCCAGAATAGAAACCTACAACCAGCCCTACACCTTACCTTACGCCGTACCCTACTTCTGTCCCGTACGCTGGCACTGACCCGTGCGTCAGCACGTAGCCTGACCCTCCCACGTTTCCGTACCCTCCCCTGTGCCCTAAGCCTTGCCGTTCCCTAACCCTAACCCTAGCCCGGAACGCAAATCCACCACCAGCCCTACACTTTATCCTACGCCGTTGCCTACTCCTGGCCCTTACGCTGGCACTGACACGTGTGTCAGCACGTAGCCCGACCCTCCCACGTTTCCGTACCCTCACCTGTTCCCTAAGCCTTACCGTTCCCTAACCCTAACCCTAGCCTGGAACGGAAACCAACCACCAGCCCTACACCTTACCTTACGCCGTTGCCTACTCCTGGCCCGTATGCTGGCACTGACCCGTGCGTCAGCACGTAGCCTGACCCTCCCACGTTTCCGTACCATGACCTGTGTCCTAAGCCTTTTCGTTCGCTAACCCTAACCCTAGCCAAGTACGGAAACCCACCACCAGCCCTACACCTTACCCTACGCCGTTGCCTACTCCTGGCCTGTACTCTGGCACTGACCCGTGCATCAGCACGTAGCCTTACGCTCCCGCGTTTCCGTACCCTCACCTGTGCCCTAAGCCTTGCCGTTCCCTAACCGTAACCCTAGCCTGTAACGGAAATCAACCACAAGCCCTACACCTTACCTTATTCCGTACACTACTCCTGGCCCGTACACTGGCGCTGACCCGTGCGTCACCACGTAGCCTTACCCTCCCACGTTTCCGTACCCTCACCTGTGCCCTAAGCCTTGCCGTTCCCTAACCCTAACCCTAGCCCGGAACGGAAACCCACAACCAGCCCTACACCTTGCCTTACGCCGTACCCTATTCCTTGCCCGTACGCTGGCACTGAACCGTGCGTCAGCACGTAGCCTGACCCTCCCACGTCTCCGTACCCTCACCTGTGCCCTAAGCCTTGCCGTTCCCTAACCCTAAACCTAGCCCGGAATAGAAACCCACCACCTGCCCTACACCTACTTTACGCCGTGCCGTACTCCTGACCTGTACGCTGGCACTGACCTGTGCGTCAGCACGTAGCCTGACCCTCCCACGTTTCCGTAACCTCACCTGTGCCCTAAGCCTTGCCGTACCCTAACCCTAACCCTAGACCGGAACGCAAATCCACCACCAGCCCTACACTTTATCCTACGCCGTTGCCTACTCCTGGCCCGTACGCTGGCACTGATACGTGCGTCAGCACGTAGCCCGACCCTCCCACGTTTCCGTACCCTCACCTGTGCCCTAAGCCTTGCCGTTCCCTAACCCTAACCCTAGCCTGGAACGGAAACCAACCACCAGCCCTACACCTTACCTTATGCCGTTGCCAACTCCTGGTCCGTACGCTGGCACTGATACGTGCGTCAGCACGTAGCCTGACCCTCCCACGTTTCCGTGCCCTCACATGTGCCCTAAGCCTTGCCGTTCCCTAACCCTAACCCTAGCCCGGAATAGAAGCCCACCACCAGCCCTACACCTTGCCTTACGCCTTTGCCTACTCCTGGCCCGTACGCTGCAACTGACCCGTGCGTCAGCACGTAGCCTGACCCTCCCACATTTCCGTACCCACAACTGTGCCTTAAGCCTTGCCGTTCCCTAACCCTAAACCTAGCCCGGAATGGAAACACACCACCAGCCCTACACTTTATCCTACGCCGTTGGCTACTCCTGGCCCGTATGCTGGCACTAACCCGTGCGTCAGCACAGGGCCCGACCCTCCCACGTTTCCGTACCCTCTCCTTTGCCCTAAGACTTGCCTTTCACTAACCCTAGCCCTAGCCTGAAACGGAAATCAACCACAAGCCCTACACCTTACCTTACGCCGTACACTACTCCTGGCCCGTACGTTGGCACTGACCCGTGCGTCAGCACGTAGCCTGACCCTCCCACGTTTCCGTACCCTCACCTGTGCCCTAAGCCTTGCCGTTCCCTAACCCTAACCCTAGCCCGGAATAGAAACCCACCACCAGCCCTACACCTTACCTTACGCCGTACCCTATTCCTGGCCCGTACGCTGGCACTGAACCGTGCGTCAGCACGTAGCCTGACCCTCCCACGTTTCCGTACCCTCACCTGTGCCCTAAGCCTTGCCGTTCCCTAACCCTAACCCTAGCCTGGAATGCAAATCCACCACCAGCCATAAACTTTGTCCTATGCCGTTGCCTACTCCTGGCCCGTACGCAGGCC
Organism: Mesoplodon bidens; assembly: GCF_964165515.1. Classification (NCBI taxonomy): domain Eukaryota; kingdom Metazoa; phylum Chordata; class Mammalia; order Artiodactyla; family Ziphiidae; genus Mesoplodon; species Mesoplodon bidens. The sequence continues at coordinate 777,388 of NW_027672602.1, read as the reverse complement.
CTGACCCGTGCGTCAGCACGTAGCCCGACCCTCCCACGTTTCCGTACCCTCACCTGTGCCCTAAGCCTTGCCGTTCCCTAACCCTAACCCTAGCCCGGAACGGAAACCCACCACCAGCCCTGCACCTTACCTTACGCTGTACCCTATTCCTGGACCGTACGCTGGCACTGAACCGTGCGTCAGCACGTAGCCTGACCCTCCCACGTTTCCGTACCCTCACCTGTGCCCTAAGCCTTGCCGTTCCCTAACCCTAACCCTAGCCCGGACCGCAAATCCACCACCAGCCCTACACTTTATCCTACGCCGTTGCCTACTCCTGGCCCGTACGCTGGCACTGACCCGTGCGTCAGCACGTAGCCCGACCCTCCCACGTTTCCGTACCCTCACCTGTGCCCTAAGCCTTGCCGTTCCCTAACCCTAACCCTAGCCCGGAATGGAAACCCACCACCAGCCCTACACCTTACCCTACGCCGTTGCCTACTCCTGGCCTGTACTCTGGCACTGACCCGTGCATCAGCAGGTAGCCTTACCCTCCCGCGTTTCCGTACCCTCACCTGTGCCCTAAGCCTTGCCGTTCCCTAACCCTAACCCTAGCCCAGAACGCAAATCCACCACCAGCCCTACACTTTATCCTACGCCGTTGCCTACTCCTGGCCCGTACGCTGGCACTGACCCGTGCGTCAGCACGTAGCCCGACCCTCCCACGTTTCCGTAGGCTCACCTGTGCCCTAAGCCTTGCCGTTCCCTAACCCTAACCCTAGCTCGGAACGCAAATCCACCATCAGCCCTACACTTTATCCTACGCCATTGCCTACTCCTGGCCCGTACGCTGGCACTGACCCGTGCGTCAGCACGTAGCCCGACCCTCCCACGTTTCCGTACCCTCACCTGTGCCCTAAGCCTTGCCGTTCCCTAACCCTAACCCTAGCCTGGAACGGAAAACAACCACCAGCCCTACACTATATCCTACGCCGTTGCATACTCCTGGCCCGTACGCTGGCAGTGACCCGTGCGTCAGCACGTAGCCGGACCCTCCCACGTTTCCGTTCCCTCACCTGTGCCCTAAGCCTTGCCGTTCCCTAACCCTAACCCTAGCCCGGAATAGAAACCCACCACCAGCCCTACACCATACCCTACCCCGTTGCCTACTCCTGGTCTGTACTCTGGCACTGACCCTTGCATCAGAACGTAGCCTTACCCTCCCGCGTTTCCGTACCCTGACCTGTGCCCTAAACCTTGCCGTTCCCTAAAACTAACCCTAGCCAAGAACGTAAATCAACCACAAGCCCGACACCTTACCTTACGCCGTACCCTACTCCTGGCCCGTACGCTGGCACTGAACCGTGCGTCAGCAGGTAGCCTGACCCTCCCACGTTTCCGAACCCTCACCTGTGCCCTAAGCCTTGCCGTTCCCTAACCCTAACCCTAGCCCGGTATAGAAACCCCCCACCAGCCCTACACCTTACCTTACCCCGTACCCTACTCCTGACCTGTACGCTGCCACTGACCTGTGCGTCAGCACGTAGCCTGATCCTCCCACGTTTCCGTACCCTCACATGTGCCCTAAGACTTGCCGTTCCCTAACCCTAACCCTAGCCCGGAACGCAAATCCACCAACAGCCCTACACTTTATCCTACGCCGTTGCCTACTCCTGGCCCGTACGCTGGCACTGACTCGTGCGTCAGCACGTAGCCCGACCCTCCCAGGTTTCCGCACCCTCACCTGTGCCCTAAGCCTTGCCGTTCCCTAACCCTAACCCTAGCCTGGAACGGAAACCAACCACCATCCCTACACCTTACCTTACGCCGTTGCCTACTCCTGGCCCGTACGCTGGCACTGACCTGTGCATCAGCACGTAGCCCGAGCCTCCCACGTTTCCGTACCCTCACCTGTGCCCTAAGCCTTGCCGTTCCCTAACCCTAACCCTAGCCTGGAACGGAAACCAACCACCATCCCTACACCTTACCTTACGCCGTTGCCTACTCCTGGCCCGTACGCTGGCACTGACCTGTGCATCAGCACGTAGCCTTACGCTCCCGCGTTTCCGTACCCTCACCTGTGCCCTAAGCCTTGCCGTTCCCTAACCGTAACCCTAGCCTGTAACGGAAATCAACCACAAGCCCTACACCTTACCTTATTCCGTACACTACTCCTGGCCCGTACACTGGCGCTGACCCGTGCGTCACCACGTAGCCTTACCCTCCCACGTTTCCGTACCCTCACCTGTGCCCTAAGCCTTGCCGTTCCCTAACCCTAACCCTAGCCCGGAACGGAAACCCACAACCAGCCCTACACCTTGCCTTACGCCGTACCCTATTCCTTGCCCGTACGCTGGCACTGAACCGTGCGTCAGCACGTAGCCTGACCCTCCCACGTCTCCGTACCCTCACCTGTGCCCTAAGCCTTGCCGTTCCCTAACCCTAAACCTAGCCCGGAATAGAAACCCACCACCTGCCCTACACCTACTTTACGCCGTGCCGTACTCCTGACCTGTACGCTGGCACTGACCTGTGCGTCAGCACGTAGCCTGACCCTCCCACGTTTCCGTAACCTCACCTGTGCCCTAAGCCTTGCCGTACCCTAACCCTAACCCTAGACCGGAACGCAAATCCACCACCAGCCCTACACTTTATCCTACGCCGTTGCCTACTCCTGGCCCGTACGCTGGCACTGATACGTGCGTCAGCACGTAGCCCGACCCTCCCACGTTTCCGTACCCTCACCTGTGCCCTAAGCCTTGCCGTTCCCTAACCCTAACCCTAGCCTGGAACGGAAACCAACCACCAGCCCTACACCTTACCTTACGCCGTTGCCAACTCCTGGTCCGTACTCTGGCACTGCAGCGTGCATCAGCACGTAGCCTTACCCTCCCACGTTTCCGTACCCTCTCCTGTGCCCTAAGCCTTACCGTTCCCTAACCCAAACCTAGCCAAGAACGCAAATACACCACCAGCCTACACTTTATCCTACGCCGTTGCCTACTCCTTGCCCGTACGCTGGCACTGACCCGTGCGTCAGCACGTAGCCCGACCCTCCCACGTTTCCGTACCCTCACCTGTGCCCTAAGCCTTGCCGTTCCCTAACCCTAACCCTAGCCCGGAATAGAAACCCACCACCAGCCCTACACTTTATCCTACGCCATTGCCTACTCCTGGCCCGTATGCTGGCACTAACCCGTGCGTCAGCACAGGGCCCGACCCTCCCACGTTTCCGTACCCTCTCCTTTGCCCTAAGACTTGCCGTTCACTAACCCTAGCCCTAGCCTGAAACGGAAATCAACCACAAGCCCTACACCTTACCTTACGCCGTACACTACTCCTGGCCCGTACGTTGGCACTGACCCGTGCGTCAGCACGTAGCCTGACCCTCCCACGTTTCCGTACCCTCACCTGTGCCCTAAGCCTTGCCATTCCCTAACCCTAACCCTAGCCCGGAATAGAAACCCACCACCAGCCCTACACCTAACCTTACGCCGTACCCTATTCCTGGCCCGTACGCTGGCACTGAACCGTGCGTCAGCACGTAGCCTGACCCTCCCACGTTTCCGTACCCTCACCTGTGCCCTAAGCCTTGCAGTTCCCTAACCCTAACCCTAGCCTGGAATGCAAATACACCACCAGCCCTAAACTTTGTCCTATGCCGTTGCCTACTCCTGGCCCGTACGCAGGCACTGACCCGTGCGTCAGCACGTAGCCCGACCCTCCCACGTTTCCGTACCCTCACCTGTGCCCTAAGCCTTGCCGTTCCCTAACCCTAACCCTAGCCCGGAACGGAAACCCACCACCAGCGTGACACCTTACCTTACGCCGTACCCTATTCCTGGACCGTACGCTGGCACTGAACCGTGCGTCAGCACGTAGCCTGACCCTCCCACGTTTCCGTACCCTCACCTGTGCCCTAAGCCTTGCCGTTCCCTAACCCTAACCCTAGCCCAGAACGCAAATCCACCACCAGCCCTACACTTTATCCTACGCCGTTGCCTACTCCTGGCCCGTACGCTGGCACTGAACCGTGCGTCAGCACGTAGCCCGACCCTCCCACGTTTCCGTACCGTCACCTGTGCCCTAAGTCTTGCCGTTCCCTAACCCGAACCCTAGCCTGGAACGGAAACCAACCACCAGCCCTACACCTTACCTTACGCCGTTGCCTACTCCTGGCCCGTACGCTGGCATTGAACCGTGCGTCAGCAGGTAGCCTGACCCTCCCACGTTTCCGTACCCTCACCTGTGCCCTAAGCCTTGCCGTTCCCTAACCCTAACCCTAGCCCGGAACGGAAACCCACCAGGAGCCCTACACCTTAACCTACGCCGTTGCCTACTCCTGGCCTGTACTCTGGCACTGACCCGTGCATCAGCACGTAGCCTTACCCTCCCGCGTTTCCGTACCCTGACCTGTGCCCTAAGCCTTGCCGTTCCCTAACCATAACCCTAGCCCAGAACGCAAATCCACCACCAACCCTACACTTTATCCTACGCCGTTGCCTACTCCTGGCCCGTACGCTGGCACTGACCTGTGCGTCAGCACGTAGCCCGAGCCTCCCACGTTTCCGTACCCTCACCTGTGCCCTAAGCCTTACCATTCCCTAACCCTAACCGTAGCCCGGAATGGAAACCTACCACCAGCCCTACACCTTACCTTACGCCGTACCCTATTCCTGGCCCGTATGCTGGCACTGAACCATGCGTCAGCATGTAGCCTGACCCTCCCACGTTTCCGTACCCTCACGTGTGCCCTAAGCCTTGCCATTCCCTAACCCTAACCCTATCCCGGAATAGAAACCCACCACCAGCCCTACACCTTACCTTACGCTGTACCCTACTCCTGACCCGTACGCTGGCACTGACCCGTGCGTCAGCACGTAGCCTGACCCTCCCACGTTTCCGTACCCTCACCTGTGCCCTAAGCCTTGCCGTTCCCTAACCCTAACCCTAGCCCAGAACGCAAATCCACCACCAGCCCTAAACTTTATCCAATGCCGTTGCCTACTCCTGCCCCGTACGCTGGCACTGATCCGTGCATCAGCACGTAGCCTGAGCCTCCCACGATTAGGTGCCCTCACCTGGGCCCTAAGCCTTGCCGTTCCCTAACCCTAACCCTAGCCCAGAATAGAAACCTACAACCAGCCCTACACCTTACCTTACGCCGTACCCTACTTCTGTCCCGTACGCTGGCACTGACCCGTGCGTCAGCACGTAGCCTGACCCTCCCACGTTTCCGTACCCTCCCCTGTGCCCTAAGCCTTGCCGTTCCCTAACCCTAACCCTAGCCCGGAACGCAAATCCACCACCAGCCCTACACTTTATCCTACGCCGTTGCCTACTCCTGGCCCTTACGCTGGCACTGACACGTGTGTCAGCACGTAGCCCGACCCTCCCACGTTTCCGTACCCTCACCTGTTCCCTAAGCCTTACCGTTCCCTAACCCTAACCCTAGCCTGGAACGGAAACCAACCACCAGCCCTACACCTTACCTTACGCCGTTGCCTACTCCTGGCCCGTATGCTGGCACTGACCCGTGCGTCAGCACGTAGCCTGACCCTCCCACGTTTCCGTACCATGACCTGTGTCCTAAGCCTTTTCGTTCGCTAACCCTAACCCTAGCCAAGTACGGAAACCCACCACCAGCCCTACACCTTACCCTACGCCGTTGCCTACTCCTGGCCTGTACTCTGGCACTGACCCGTGCATCAGCACGTAGCCTTACGCTCCCGCGTTTCCGTACCCTCACCTGTGCCCTAAGCCTTGCCGTTCCCTAACCGTAACCCTAGCCTGTAACGGAAATCAACCACAAGCCCTACACCTTACCTTATTCCGTACACTACTCCTGGCCCGTACACTGGCGCTGACCCGTGCGTCACCACGTAGCCTTACCCTCCCACGTTTCCGTACCCTCACCTCTGCCCTAAGCCTTGCCGTTCCCTAACCCTAACCCTAGCCCGGAACGGAAACCCACAACCAGCCCTACACCTTGCCTTACGCCGTACCCTATTCCTTGCCCGTACGCTGGCACTGAACCGTGCGTCAGCACGTAGCCTGACCCTCCCACGTCTCCGTACCCTCACCTGTGCCCTAAGCCTTGCCGTTCCCTAACCCTAAACCTAGCCCGGAATAGAAACCCACCACCTGCCCTACACCTACTTTACGCCGTGCCGTACTCCTGACCTGTACGCTGGCACTGACCTGTGCGTCAGCACGTAGCCTGACCCTCCCACGTTTCCGTAACCTCACCTGTGCCCTAAGCCTTGCCGTACCCTAACCCTAACCCTAGACCGGAACGCAAATCCACCACCAGCCCTACACTTTATCCTACGCCGTTGCCTAATCCTGGCCCGTACGCTGGCACTGATACGTGCGTCAGCACGTAGCCCGACCCTCCCACGTTTCCGTACCCTCACCTGTGCCCTAAGCCTTGCCGTTCCCTAACCCTAACCCTAGCCTGGAACGGAAACCAACCACCAGCCCTACACCTTACCTTATGCCGTTGCCAACTCCTGGTCCGTACGCTGGCACTGATACGTGCGTCAGCACGTAGCCTGACCCTCCCACGTTTCCGTGCCCTCACATGTGCCCTAAGCCTTGCCGTTCCCTAACCCTAACCCTAGCCCGGAATAGAAGCCCACCACCAGCCCTACACCTTGCCTTACGCCTTTGCCTACTCCTGGCCCGTACGCTGCAACTGACCCGTGCGTCAGCACGTAGCCTGACCCTCCCACATTTCCGTACCCACACCTGTGCCTTAAGCCTTGCCGTTCTCTAACCCTAAACCTAGCCCGGAATGGAAACACACCACCAGCCCTACACTTTATCCTACGCCGTTGGCTACTCCTGGCCCGTATGCTGGCACTAACCCGTGCGTCAGCACAGGGCCCGACCCTCCCACGTTTCCGTACCCTCTCCTTTGCCCTAAGACTTGCCTTTCACTAACCCTAGCCCTAGCCTGAAACGGAAATCAACCACAAGCCCTACACCTTACCTTACGCCGTACACTACTCCTGGCCCGTACGTTGGCACTGACCCGTGTGTCAGCACGTAGCCTGACCCTCCCACGTTTCCGTACCCTCACCTGTGCCCTAAGCCTTGCCGTTCCCTAACCCTAACCCTAGCCCGGAATAGAAACCCACCACCAGCCCTACACCTTACCTTACGCCGTACCCTATTCCTGGCCCGTACGCTGGCACTGAACCGTGCGTCAGCACGTAGCCTGACCCTCCCACGTTTCCGTACCCTCACCTGTGCCCTAAGCCTTGCCGTTCCCTAACCCTAACCCTAGCCTGGAATGCAAATCCACCACCAGCCATAAACTTTGTCCTATGCCGTTGCCTACTCCTGGCCCGTACGCAGGCCTTGACCCGTGCGTCAGCACGTAGCCCGACCCTCCCACGTTTCCGTACCCTCACCTGTGCCCTAAGCCTTGCCGTTCCCTAACCCTAACCCTAGCCCGGAACGGAAACCCACCACCAGCCCTACACCTTACCTTACGCTGTACCCTATTCCTGGACCGTACGCTGGCACTGAACCGTGCGTCAGCACGTAGCCTGACCCTCCCACGTTTCCGTACCCTCACCTGTACCCTAAGCCTTGCCGTTCCCTAACCCTAACCCTAGCCCGGACCGCAAATCCACCACCAGCCCTACACTTTATCCTACGCCATTGCCTACTCCTGGCCCGTACGCTGGCACTGACCCGTGCGTCAGCACGTAGCCCGACCCTCCCACGTTTCCGTACCCTCACCTGTGCCCTAAGCCTTGCCGTTCCCTAACCCTAACCCTAGCCCGGAATGGAAACCCACCACCAGCCCTACACCTTACCCTACGCCGTTGCCTACTCCTGGCCTGTACTCTGGCACTGACCCGTGCATCAGCAGGTAGCCTTACCCTCCCGCGTTTCCGTACCCTCACCTGTGCCCTAAGCCTTGCCGTTCCCTAACCCTAACCCTAGCCCAGAACGCAAATCCACCACCAGCCCTACACTTTATCCTACGCCGTTGCCTACTCCTGGCCCGTACGCTGGCACTGACCCGTGCGTCAGCACGTAGCCCGACCCTCCCACGTTTCCGTAGGCTCACCTGTGCCCTAAGCCTTGCCGTTCCCTAACCCTAACCCTAGCCCGGAACGCAAATCCACCATCAGCCCTACACTTTATCCTACGCCATTGCCTACTCCTGGCCCGTACGCTGGCACTGACCCGTGCGTCAGCACGTAGCCCGACCCTCCCACGTTTCCGTACCCTCACCTGTGCCCTAAGCCTTGGCGTTCCCTAACCCTAACCCTAGCCTGGAACGGAAAACAACCACCAGCCCTACACTATATCCTACGCCGTTGCATACTCCTGGCCCGTACGCTGGCAGTGACCCGTGCGTCAGCACGTAGCCGGACCCTCCCACGTTTCCGTTCCCTCACCTGTGCCCTAAGCCTTGCCGTTCCCTAACCCTAACCCTAGCCCGGAATAGAAACCCACCACCAGCCCTACACCATACCCTACCCCGTTGCCTACTCCTGGTCTGTACTCTGGCACTGACCCTTGCATCAGAACGTAGCCTTACCCTCCCGCGTTTCCGTACCCTGACCTGTGCCCTAAGCCTTGCCGTTCCCTAAAACTAACCCTAGCCAAGAACGTAAATCAACCACAAGCCCGACACCTTACCTTACGCCGTACCCTACTCCTGGCCCGTACGCTGGCACTGAACCGTGCGTCAGCAGGTAGCCTGACCCTCCCACGTTTCCGAACCCTCACCTGTGCCCTAAGCCTTGCCGTTCCCTAACCCTAACCCTAGCCCGGTATAGAAACCCCCACCAGCCCTACACCTTACCTTACCCCGTACCCTACTCCTGACCTGTACGCTGCCACTGACCTGTGCGTCAGCACGTAGCCTGATCCTCCCACGTTTCCGTACCCTCACATGTGCCCTAAGACTTGCCGTTCCCTAACCCTAACCCTAGCCCGGAACGCAAATCCACCAACAGCCCTACACTTTATCCTACGCCGTTGCCTACTCCTGGCCCGTACGCTGGCACTGACTCGTGCGTCAGCACGTAGCCCGACCCTCCCAGGTTTCCGCACCCTCACCTGTGCCCTAAGCCTTGCCGTTCCCTAACCCTAACCCTAGCCTGGAACGGAAACCAACCACCATCGCTACACCTTACCTTACGCCGTTGCCTACTCCTGGCCCGTACGCTGGCACTGACCTGTGCATCAGCACGTAGCCCGAGCCTCCCACGTTTCCGTACCCTCACCTGTGCCCTAAGCCTTGCCGTTCCCTAACCCTAACCGTAGCCCGGAACGGAAACCTACCACCAGCCCTACACCTTACCTTACGCCGTACCCTATTCCTGGCCCGTACGCTGGCACTGAACCATGCGTCAGCACGTAGCCTGACCCACCCACGTTTCCGTACCCTCACCTGTGCCCTAAGCCTTGCCGTTCCCTAACACTAACCCTAGCCCGGAATAGAAACCCACCACCAGCCCTACACCTTACCTTACGCTGTACCCTACTCCTGACCCGTACGCTGGCACTGACCCGTGCGTCAGCACGTAGCCTGACCCTCCCACGTTTCCGTACCCTCACCTGTGCCCTAAGCCTTGCCGTTCCCTAACCCTAACCCTAGCCCGGAACGCAAATCCACCACCAGCCCTACACTTTATCCTACGCCGTTGCCTACTCCTGGCCCGTACGCTGGCACTGACCCGTGCATCAGCACGTAGCTTGACCCTCCCACGTTTCCGTACCCTCACCTGTGCCCTAAGCCTTGCCGTTCCCTAACCCTAACCCTAGCCCAGAACGCAAATCCACCACCAGCCCTAAACTTTATCCTATGCCGTTTCCTACTCCTGGCCCGTACGCAGGCACTGACCCGTGCGTCAGCACGTAGCCCGACCCTCCCACGTTTCCGTACCCTCACCTGTGCCCTAAGCCTTGCCGTTCCCTCACCCTAACCCTAGCCTGGAACGGAAATCAACCAGAAGCCCTACACCTTACCTTACGCCGTACCCTACTCCTGGCCCGTACGCTGGCACTGATCCGTGCATCAGCACGTAGCCTGAGCCTCCCACGTTTCCGTGCCCTCACCTGTGCCCTAAGCCTTGCCGTTCCCTAATCCTAACCCTAGCCCGGAATAGAAACCCACCACCAGCCCTAAACCTTACCTTACGCCGTACCCTACTCCTGACCCGTACGCTGGCACTGACCCGTGCGTCAGCATGTAGCCTGACCCTCCCACGTTTCCGTACCCTCACCTGTGCCCTAAGTCTTGCCGTTCCCTAACCCTAAACATAGCCCGGAACGCAAATCCACCACCAGCCCTAAACTTTATCCTACGCCGTTGCCTATTCCTGGCCCGTACGCTGGCACTGACCCATGCGTCAGCACGTAGCCCGACCCTCCCACGTTTCCGTACCGTCACCTGTGCCCTAAGCATTGCCGTTCCCTAACCCTAACCCTAGTCTGGAACGGAAACCAACCACCAGCCCTACACCTTACCTTACGCCGTTGCGTACTCCTGGCCCGTACGCTGGCATTGAACCGTGCGTCAGCAGGTAGCCTGACCCTCCCACGTTTCCGTACCCTCACCTGTGCCCTAAGCCTTGCCGTTCCCTAACCCTAACCCTAGCCCGGAACGGAAACCCACCAGGAGCCCTACACCTTAACCTACGCCGTTGCCTACTCCTGGCCTGTACTCTGGCACTGACCCGTGCATCAGCACGTAGCCTTACCCTCCCGCGTTTCCGTACCCTGACGTGTGCCCTAAGCCTTGCCGTTCCCTAACCATATCCCTAGCCCAGAACGCAAATCCACCACCAGCCCTACACTTTATCCTACGCCGTTGCTTACTCCTGGCCCGTACGCTGGCACTGACCTGTGCGTCAGCACGTAGCCCGAGCCTCCCACGTTTCCGTACCCTCACCTGTGCCCTAAGCCTTACCATTCCCTAACCCTAACCGTAGCCCGGAATGGAAACCTACCACCAGCCCTAAACCTTACCTTACGCCGTACCCTATTCCTGGCCCGTACGCTGGCACTGATCTGTGCATCAGCACGTAGCCTGAGCCTCCCACGATTAGGTGCCCTCACCTGTGCCCTAAGCCTTGCCATTCCCTAACCCTAACCCTAGCCCGGAATAGAAACCCACCACCAGCCCTACACCTTACCTTACGCTGTACCCTACTCCTGACCCATACGCTGGCACTGACCCGTGCGTCAGCACGTAGCCTGACCCTCCCACGTTTCCGTACCCTCACCTGTGCCCTAAGCCTTGCCGTTCCCTAACCCTAACCCTAGCCCAGAACGCAAATCCACCACCAGCCCTAAACTTTATCCAATGCCGTTGCCTACTCCTGCCCCGTACGCTGGCACTGATCTGTGCATCAGCACGTAGCCTGAGCCTCCCACGATTAGGTGCCCTCACCTGGGCCCTAAGCCTTGCCGTTCCCTAACCCTAACCCTAGCCCGGAATAGAAACCCACCACCAGCCCTACACCTTACCTTACGCCGTACCCTACTCCTGTCCCGTACACTGGCACTGACCCGTGCGTCAGCACGTAGCCTGACCCTCCCACGTTTCCGTACCCTCCCCTGTGCCCTAAGCCTTGCCGTTCCCTAACCCTAACCCTAGCCCGGAACGCAAATCCACCACCAGCCCTACACTTTATCCTACGCCGTTGCCTACTCCTGGCCCTTACGCTGGCACTGACACGTGTGTCAGCACGTAGCCCGACCCTCCCACGTTTCCGTACCCTCACCTGTTCCCTAAGCCTTACCGTTCCCTAACCCTAACCCTAGCCTGGAACGGAAACCAACCACCAGCCCTACACCTTACCTTACGCCGTTGCCTACTCCTGGCCCGTACGCTGGCACTGATCCGTGCATCAGCACGTAGCCTGAGCCTCCCACGTTTCCGTGCCCTCACCTGTGCCCTAAGCCTTGCCGTTCCCTAATCCTAACCCTAGCCCGGAATAGAAACCCACCACCAGCCCTAAACCTTACCTTACGCCGTACCCTACTCCTGACCCGTACGCTGGCACTGACCCGTGCGTCAGCATGTAGCCTGACCCTCCCACGTTTCCGTACCCTCACCTGTGCCCTAAGTCTTGCCGTTCCCTAACCCTAAACCTAGCCCGGAACGCAAATCCACCACCAGCCCTAAACTTTATCCTACGCCGTTGCCTATTCCTGGCCCGTACGCTGGCACTGACCCGTGCGTCAGCACGTAGCCCGACCCTCCCACGTTTCCGTACCGTCACCTGTGCCCTAAGCCTTGCCGTTCCCTAACCCTAACCCTAGCCTGGAACGGAAACCAACCACCAGCCCTACACCTTACCTTACGCCGTTGCGTACTCCTGGCCCGTACGCTGGCATTGAACCGTGCGTCAGCAGGTAGCCTGACCCTCCCACGTTTCCGAACCCTCACCTGTGCCCTAAGCCTTGCCGTTCCCTAACCCTAACCCTAGCCCGGAACGGAAACCCACCAGGAGCCCTACACCTTAACCTACGCCGTTGCCTACTCCTGGCCTGTACTCTGGCACTGACCCGTGCATCAGCACGTAGCCTTACCCTCCCGCGTTTCCGTACCCTGACGTGTGCCCTAAGCCTTGCCGTTCCCTAACCATAACCCTAGCCCAGAACGCAAATCCACCACCAGCCCTACACTTTATCCTACGCCGTTGCTTACTCCTGGCCCGTACGCTGGCACTGACCTGTGCGTCAGCACGTAGCCCGAGCCTCCCACGTTTCCGTACCCTCACCTGTGCCCTAAGCCTTACCATTCCCTAACCCTAACCGTAGCCCGGAATGGAAACCTACCACCAGCCCTAAACCTTACCTTACGCCGTACCCTATTCCTGGCCCGTACGCTGGCACTGAACCATGCGTCAGCATGTAGCCTGACCCTCCCACGTTTCCGTACCCTCACCTGTGCCCTAAGCCTTGCCGTTCCCTAACCCTAACCCTAGCCCAGAACGCAAATCCACCACCAGCCCTAAACTTTATCCAATGCCGTTGCCTACTCCTGCCCCGTACGCTGGCACTGATCTGTGCATCAGCACGTAGCCTGAGCCTCCCACGATTAGGTGCCCTCACCTGGGCCCTAAGCCTTGCCGTTCCCTAACCCTAACCCTAGCCCGGAATAGAAACCCACCACCAGCCCTACACCTTACCTTACGCCGTACCCTACTCCTGTCCCGTACACTGGCACTGACCCGTGCGTCAGCACGTAGCCTGACCCTCCCACGTTTCCGTACCCTCCCCTGTGCCCTAAGCCTTGCCGTTCCCTAACCCTAACCCTAGCCCGGAACGCAAATCCACCACCAGCCCTACACTTTATCCTACGCCGTTGCCTACTCCTGGCCCTTACGCTGGCACTGACACGTGTGTCAGCACGTAGCCCGACCCTCCCACGTTTCCGTACCCTCACCTGTTCCCTAAGCCTTACCGTTCCCTAACCCTAACCCTAGCCTGGAACGGAAACCAACCACCAGCCCTACACCTTACCTTACGCCGTTGCCTACTCCTGGCCCGTATGCTGGCACTGACCCGTGCGTCAGCACGTAGCCTGACCCTCCCACGTTTCCGTACCATGACCTGTGTCCTAAGCCTTGTCGTTCGCTAACCCTAACCCTAGCCAAGTATGGAAACCCACCATCAGCCCTACACCTTACCCTACGCCGTTGCCTACTCCTGGCCTGTACTCTGGCACTGACCCGTGCATCAGCACGTAGCCTTACGCTCCCGCGTTTCCATACCCTCACCTGTGCCCTAAGCCTTGCCGTTCCCTAACCCTAACCCTAGCCTGTAACGGAAATCAACCACAAGCCCTACACCTTACCTTACGCCGTACACTACTCCTGGCCCGTACACTGGCGCTGACCCGTGCGTCAGCACGTAGCCTTACCCTCCCACGTTTCCGTACCCTCACCTGTGCCCTAAGCCTTGCCGTTCCCTAACCCTAACCCTAGCCCGGAACGGAAACCCACAACCAGCCCTACACCTTACCTTACGCCGTACCCTATTCCTGGCCCGTATGCTGGCACTGAACCGTGCGTCAGCACGTAGCCTGACCCTCCCACGTTTCCGTACCCTCACCTGTGCCCTAAGCCTTGCCGTTCCCTAACCCTAAACCTAGCCCGGAATAGAAACCCACCACCAGCCCTACACCTACCTTACGCCGTGCCGTACTCCTGACCTGTACGCTGGCACTGACCTGTGCGTCAGCACGTAGCCTGAACCTCCCACGTTTCCGTAACCTCACCTGTGCCCTAAGCCTTGCCGTACCCTAACCCTAACCCTAGACCGGAACGCAAATCCACCACCAGCCCTACACTTTATCCTACGCCGTTGCCTACTCCTGGCCCGTACGCTGGCACTGATACGTGCGTCAGCACGTAGCCCGACCCTCCCACGTTTCCGTACCCTCACCTGTGCCCTAAGCCTTGCCGTTCCCTAACCCTAACCCTAGCCTGGAACGGAAACCAACCACCAGCCCTACACCTTACCTTACGCCGTTGCCAACTCCTGGCCCGTACGCTGGCACTGACCCGTGCGTCAGCACGTAGCCTGACCCTCCCACGTTTCCGTGCCCTCACATGTGCCCTAAGCCTTGCCGTTCCCTAACCCTAACCCTAGCCCGGAATAGAAACCCACCACCAGCCCTACACATTGCCTTACGCCTTTGCCTACTCCTGGCCCGTACGCTGCAACTGACCCGTGCGTCAGCACGTAGCCTGACCCTCCCACATTTCCGTACCCTCACCTGTGCCTTAAGCCTTGCCGTTCCCTAACCCTAAACCTAGCCCGGAATGGAAACACACCACCAAACCTACACTTTATCCTACGCCGTTGGCTACTCCTGGCCCGTATGCTGGCACTAACCCGTGCGTCAGCACAGGGCCCGACCCTCCCACGTTTCCGTACCCTCTCCTTTGCCCTAAGACTTGCCTTTCACTAACCCTAGCCCTAGCCTGAAACGGAAATCAACCACAAGCCCTACACCTTACCTTACGCCGTACACTACTCCTGGCCCGTACGTTGGCACTGACCCGTGCGTCAGCACGTAGCCTGACCCTCCCACGTTTCCGTACCCTCACCTGTGCCCTAAGCCTTGCCGTTCCCTAACCCTAACCCTAGCCCGGAATAGAAACCCACCACCAGCCCTACACCTTACCTTACGCCGTACCCTATTCCTGGCCCGTACGCTGGCACTGAACCATGCCTCAGCACGTAGCCTGACCCTCCCACGTTTCCGTACCCTCACCTGTGCCCTAAGCCTTGCCGTTCCCTAACCCTAACCCTAGCCTGGAATGCAAATCCACCACCAGCCCTAAACTTTGTCCTATGCCGTTGCCTACTCCTGGCCCGTACGCAGGCACTGACCCGTGCGTCAGCACGTAGCCCGACCCTCCCACGTTTCCGTACCCTCACCTGTGCCCTAAGCCTTGCCGTTCCCTAACCCTAACCCTAGCCCGGAACGGAAACCCACCACCAGCCCTACACCTTACCTTACGCTGTACCCTATTCCTGGACCGTACGCTGGCACTGAACCGTGCGTCAGCACGTAGCCTGACCCTCCCACGTTTCCGTACCCTCACCTGTACCCTAAGCCTTGCCGTTCCCTAACCCTAACCCTAGCCCGGACCGCAAATCCACCACCAGCCCTACACTTTATCCTACGCCATTGCCTACTCCTGGCCCGTACGCTGGCACTGACCCGTGCGTCAGCACGTAGCCCGACCCTCCCACGTTTCCGTACCCTCACCTGTGCCCTAAGCCTTGCCGTTCCCTAACCCTAACCCTAGCCCGGAATGGAAACCCACCACCAGCCCTACACCTTACCCTACGCCGTTGCCTACTCCTGGCCTGTACTCTGGCACTGACCCGTGCATCAGCAGGTAGCCTTACCCTCCCGCGTTTCCGTACCCTCACCTGTGCCCTAAGCCTTGCCGTTCCCTAACCCTAACCCTAGCCCAGAACGCAAATCCACCACCAGCCCTACACTTTATCCTACGCCGTTGCCTACTCCTGGCCCGTACGCTGGCACTGACCCGTGCGTCAGCACGTAGCCCGACCCTCCCACGTTTCCGTAGGCTCACCTGTGCCCTAAGCCTTGCCGTTCCCTAACCCTAACCCTAGCCCGGAACGCAAATCCACCATCAGCCCTACACTTTATCCTACGCCATTGCCTACTCCTGGCCCGTACGCTGGCACTGACCCGTGCGTCAGCACGTAGCCCGACCCTCCCACGTTTCCGTACCCTCACCTGTGCCCTAAGCCTTGGCGTTCCCTAACCCTAACCCTAGCCTGGAACGGAAAACAACCACCAGCCCTACACTATATCCTACGCCGTTGCATACTCCTGGCCCGTACGCTGGCAGTGACCCGTGCGTCAGCACGTAGCCGGACCCTCCCACGTTTCCGTTCCCTCACCTGTGCCCTAAGCCTTGCCGTTCCCTAACCCTAACCCTAGCCCGGAATAGAAACCCACCACCAGCCCTACACCATACCCTACCCCGTTGCCTACTCCTGGTCTGTACTCTGGCACTGACCCTTGCATCAGAACGTAGCCTTACCCTCCCGCGTTTCCGTACCCTGACCTGTGCCCTAAGCCTTGCCGTTCCCTAAAACTAACCCTAGCCAAGAACGTAAATCAACCACAAGCCCGACACCTTACCTTACGCCGTACCCTACTCCTGGCCCGTACGCTGGCACTGAACCGTGCGTCAGCAGGTAGCCTGACCCTCCCACGTTTCCGAACCCTCACCTGTGCCCTAAGCCTTGCCGTTCCCTAACCCTAACCCTAGCCCGGTATAGAAACCCCCCACCAGCCCTACACCTTACCTTACCCCGTACCCTACTCCTGACCTGTACGCTGCCACTGACCTGTGCGTCAGCACGTAGCCTGATCCTCCCACGTTTCCGTACCCTCACATGTGCCCTAAGACTTGCCGTTCCCTAACCCTAACCCTAGCCCGGAACGCAAATCCACCAACAGCCCTACACTTTATCCTACGCCGTTGCCTACTCCTGGCCCGTACGCTGGCACTGACTCGTGCGTCAGCACGTAGCCCGACCCTCCCAGGTTTCCGCACCCTCACCTGTGCCCTAAGCCTTGCCGTTCCCTAACCCTAACCCTAGCCTGGAACGGAAACCAACCACCATCGCTACACCTTACCTTACGCCGTTGCCTACTCCTGGCCCGTACGCTGGCACTGACCTGTGCATCAGCACGTAGCCCGAGCCTCCCACGTTTCCGTACCCTCACCTGTGCCCTAAGCCTTGCCGTTCCCTAACCCTAACCGTAGCCCGGAACGGAAACCTACCACCAGCCCTACACCTTACCTTACGCCGTACCCTATTCCTGGCCCGTACGCTGGCACTGAACCATGCGTCAGCACGTAGCCTGACCCACCCACGTTTCCGTACCCTCACCTGTGCCCTAAGCCTTGCCGTTCCCTAACACTAACCCTAGCCCGGAATAGAAACCCACCACCAGCCCTACACCTTACCTTACGCTGTACCCTACTCCTGACCCGTACGCTGGCACTGACCCGTGCGTCAGCACGTAGCCTGACCCTCCCACGTTTCCGTACCCTCACCTGTGCCCTAAGCCTTGCCGTTCCCTAACCCTAACCCTAGCCCGGAACGCAAATCCACCACCAGCCCTACACTTTATCCTACGCCGTTGCCTACTCCTGGCCCGTACGCTGGCACTGACCCGTGCATCAGCACGTAGCTTGACCCTCCCACGTTTCCGTACCCTCACCTGTGCCCTAAGCCTTGCCGTTCCCTAACCCTAACCCTAGCCCAGAACGCAAATCCACCACCAGCCCTAAACTTTATCCTATGCCGTTTCCTACTCCTGGCCCGTACGCAGGCACTGACCCGTGCGTCAGCACGTAGCCCGACCCTCCCACGTTTCCGTACCCTCACCTGTGCCCTAAGCCTTGCCGTTCCCTCACCCTAACCCTAGCCTGGAACGGAAATCAACCAGAAGCCCTACACCTTACCTTACGCCGTACCCTACTCCTGGCCCGTACGCTGGCACTGATCCGTGCATCAGCACGTAGCCTGAGCCTCCCACGTTTCCGTGCCCTCACCTGTGCCCTAAGCCTTGCCGTTCCCTAATCCTAACCCTAGCCCGGAATAGAAACCCACCACCAGCCCTAAACCTTACCTTACGCCGTACCCTACTCCTGACCCGTACGCTGGCACTGACCCGTGCGTCAGCATGTAGCCTGACCCTCCCACGTTTCCGTACCCTCACCTGTGCCCTAAGTCTTGCCGTTCCCTAACCCTAAACATAGCCCGGAACGCAAATCCACCACCAGCCCTAAACTTTATCCTACGCCGTTGCCTATTCCTGGCCCGTACGCTGGCACTGACCCATGCGTCAGCACGTAGCCCGACCCTCCCACGTTTCCGTACCGTCACCTGTGCCCTAAGCCTTGCCGTTCCCTAACCCTAACCCTAGTCTGGAACGGAAACCAACCACCAGCCCTACACCTTACCTTACGCCGTTGCGTACTCCTGGCCCGTACGCTGGCATTGAACCGTGCGTCAGCAGGTAGCCTGACCCTCCCACGTTTCCGTACCCTCACCTGTGCCCTAAGCCTTGCCGTTCCCTAACCCTAACCCTAGCCCGGAACGGAAACCCACCAGGAGCCCTACACCTTAACCTACGCCGTTGCCTACTCCTGGCCTGTACTCTGGCACTGACCCGTGCATCAGCACGTAGCCTTACCCTCCCGCGTTTCCGTACCCTGACGTGTGCCCTAAGCCTTGCCGTTCCCTAACCATATCCCTAGCCCAGAACGCAAATCCACCACCAGCCCTACACTTTATCCTACGCCGTTGCTTACTCCTGGCCCGTACGCTGGCACTGACCTGTGCGTCAGCACGTAGCCCGAGCCTCCCACGTTTCCGTACCCTCACCTGTGCCCTAAGCCTTACCATTCCCTAACCCTAACCGTAGCCCGGAATGGAAACCTACCACCAGCCCTAAACCTTACCTTACGCCGTACCCTATTCCTGGCCCGTACGCTGGCACTGATCTGTGCATCAGCACGTAGCCTGAGCCTCCCACGATTAGGTGCCCTCACCTGTGCCCTAAGCCTTGCCATTCCCTAACCCTAACCCTAGCCCGGAATAGAAACCCACCACCAGCCCTACACCTTACCTTACGCTGTACCCTACTCCTGACCCATACGCTGGCACTGACCCGTGCGTCAGCACGTAGCCTGACCCTCCCACGTTTCCGTACCCTCACCTGTGCCCTAAGCCTTGCCGTTCCCTAACCCTAACCCTAGCCCAGAACGCAAATCCACCACCAGCCCTAAACTTTATCCAATGCCGTTGCCTACTCCTGCCCCGTACGCTGGCACTGATCTGTGCATCAGCACGTAGCCTGAGCCTCCCACGATTAGGTGCCCTCACCTGGGCCCTAAGCCTTGCCGTTCCCTAACCCTAACCCTAGCCCGGAATAGAAACCCACCACCAGCCCTACACCTTACCTTACGCCGTACCCTACTCCTGTCCCGTACACTGGCACTGACCCGTGCGTCAGCACGTAGCCTGACCCTCCCACGTTTCCGTACCCTCCCCTGTGCCCTAAGCCTTGCCGTTCCCTAACCCTAACCCTAGCCCGGAACGCAAATCCACCACCAGCCCTACACTTTATCCTACGCCGTTGCCTACTCCTGGCCCTTACGCTGGCACTGACACGTGTGTCAGCACGTAGCCCGACCCTCCCACGTTTCCGTACCCTCACCTGTTCCCTAAGCCTTACCGTTCCCTAACCCTAACCCTAGCCTGGAACGGAAACCAACCACCAGCCCTACACCTTACCTTACGCCGTTGCCTACTCCTGGCCCGTACGCTGGCACTGATCCGTGCATCAGCACGTAGCCTGAGCCTCCCACGTTTCCGTGCCCTCACCTGTGCCCTAAGCCTTGCCGTTCCCTAATCCTAACCCTAGCCCGGAATAGAAACCCACCACCAGCCCTAAACCTTACCTTACGCCGTACCCTACTCCTGACCCGTACGCTGGCACTGACCCGTGCGTCAGCATGTAGCCTGACCCTCCCACGTTTCCGTACCCTCACCTGTGCCCTAAGTCTTGCCGTTCCCTAACCCTAAACCTAGCCCGGAACGCAAATCCACCACCAGCCCTAAACTTTATCCTACGCCGTTGCCTATTCCTGGCCCGTACGCTGGCACTGACCCGTGCGTCAGCACGTAGCCCGACCCTCCCACGTTTCCGTACCGTCACCTGTGCCCTAAGCCTTGCCGTTCCCTAACCCTAACCCTAGCCTGGAACGGAAACCAACCACCAGCCCTACACCTTACCTTACGCCGTTGCGTACTCCTGGCCCGTACGCTGGCATTGAACCGTGCGTCAGCAGGTAGCCTGACCCTCCCACGTTTCCGTACCCTCACCTGTGCCCTAAGCCTTGCCGTTCCCTAACCCTAACCCTAGCCCGGAACGGAAACCCACCAGGAGCCCTACACCTTAACCTACGCCGTTGCCTACTCCTGGCCTGTACTCTGGCACTGACCCGTGCATCAGCACGTAGCCTTACCCTCCCGCGTTTCCGTACCCTGACGTGTGCCCTAAGCCTTGCCGTTCCCTAACCATAACCCTAGCCCAGAACGCAAATCCACCACCAGCCCTACACTTTATCCTACGCCGTTGCTTACTCCTGGCCCGTACGCTGGCACTGACCTGTGCGTCAGCACGTAGCCCGAGCCTCCCACGTTTCCGTACCCTCACCTGTGCCCTAAGCCTTACCATTCCCTAACCCTAACCGTAGCCCGGAATGGAAACCTACCACCAGCCCTAAACCTTACCTTACGCCGTACCCTATTCCTGGCCCGTACGCTGGCACTGAACCATGCGTCAGCATGTAGCCTGACCCTCCCACGTTTCCGTACCCTCACCTGTGCCCTAAGCCTTGCCATTCCCTAACCCTAACCCTAGCCCGGAATAGAAACCCACCACCAGCCCTACACCTTACCTTACGCTGTACCCTACTCCTGACCCATACGCTGGCACTGACACGTGCGTCAGCACGTAGCCTGACCCTCCCACGTTTCCGTACCCTCACCTGTGCCCTAAGCCTTGCC
Source organism: Mesoplodon bidens (assembly GCF_964165515.1). Lineage (NCBI taxonomy): Eukaryota > Metazoa > Chordata > Mammalia > Artiodactyla > Ziphiidae > Mesoplodon > Mesoplodon bidens. The sequence goes on along the minus strand of NW_027672602.1, from coordinate 756,280 downwards.
GTTCCCTAACCCTAACCCTAGCCCAGAACGCAAATCCACCACCAGCCCTAAACTTTATCCAATGCCGTTGCCTACTCCTGCCCCGTACGCTGGCACTGATCTGTGCATCAGCACGTAGCCTGAGCCTCCCACGATTAGGTGCCCTCACCTGGGCCCTAAGCCTTGCCGTTCCCTAACCCTAACCCTAGCCCGGAATAGAAACCCACCACCAGCCCTACACCTTACCTTACGCCGTACCCTACTCCTGTCCCGTACACTGGCACTGACCCGTGCGTCAGCACGTAGCCTGACCCTCCCACGTTTCCGTACCCTCCCCTGTGCCCTAAGCCTTGCCGTTCCCTAACCCTAACCCTAGCCCGGAACGCAAATCCACCACCAGCCCTACACTTTATCCTACGCCGTTGCCTACTCCTGGCCCTTACGCTGGCACTGACACGTGTGTCAGCACGTAGCCCGACCCTCCCACGTTTCCGTACCCTCACCTGTTCCCTAAGCCTTACCGTTCCCTAACCCTAACCCTAGCCTGGAACGGAAACCAACCACCAGCCCTACACCTTACCTTACGCCGTTGCCTACTCCTGGCCCGTATGCTGGCACTGACCCGTGCGTCAGCACGTAGCCTGACCCTCCCACGTTTCCGTACCATGACCTGTGTCCTAAGCCTTGTCGTTCGCTAACCCTAACCCTAGCCAAGTATGGAAACCCACCATCAGCCCTACACCTTACCCTACGCCGTTGCCTACTCCTGGCCTGTACTCTGGCACTGACCCGTGCATCAGCACGTAGCCTTACGCTCCCGCGTTTCCATACCCTCACCTGTGCCCTAAGCCTTGCCGTTCCCTAACCCTAACCCTAGCCTGTAACGGAAATCAACCACAAGCCCTACACCTTACCTTACGCCGTACACTACTCCTGGCCCGTACACTGGCGCTGACCCGTGCGTCAGCACGTAGCCTTACCCTCCCACGTTTCCGTACCCTCACCTGTGCCCTAAGCCTTGCCGTTCCCTAACCCTAACCCTAGCCCGGAACGGAAACCCACAACCAGCCCTACACCTTACCTTACGCCGTACCCTATTCCTGGCCCGTATGCTGGCACTGAACCGTGCGTCAGCACGTAGCCTGACCCTCCCACGTTTCCGTACCCTCACCTGTGCCCTAAGCCTTGCCGTTCCCTAACCCTAAACCTAGCCCGGAATAGAAACCCACCACCAGCCCTACACCTACCTTACGCCGTGCCGTACTCCTGACCTGTACGCTGGCACTGACCTGTGCGTCAGCACGTAGCCTGAACCTCCCACGTTTCCGTAACCTCACCTGTGCCCTAAGCCTTGCCGTACCCTAACCCTAACCCTAGACCGGAACGCAAATCCACCACCAGCCCTACACTTTATCCTACGCCGTTGCCTACTCCTGGCCCGTACGCTGGCACTGATACGTGCGTCAGCACGTAGCCCGACCCTCCCACGTTTCCGTACCCTCACCTGTGCCCTAAGCCTTGCCGTTCCCTAACCCTAACCCTAGCCTGGAACGGAAACCAACCACCAGCCCTACACCTTACCTTACGCCGTTGCCAACTCCTGGCCCGTACGCTGGCACTGACCCGTGCGTCAGCACGTAGCCTGACCCTCCCACGTTTCCGTGCCCTCACATGTGCCCTAAGCCTTGCCGTTCCCTAACCCTAACCCTAGCCCGGAATAGAAACCCACCACCAGCCCTACACATTGCCTTACGCCTTTGCCTACTCCTGGCCCGTACGCTGCAACTGACCCGTGCGTCAGCACGTAGCCTGACCCTCCCACATTTCCGTACCCTCACCTGTGCCTTAAGCCTTGCCGTTCCCTAACCCTAAACCTAGCCCGGAATGGAAACACACCACCAAACCTACACTTTATCCTACGCCGTTGGCTACTCCTGGCCCGTATGCTGGCACTAACCCGTGCGTCAGCACAGGGCCCGACCCTCCCACGTTTCCGTACCCTCTCCTTTGCCCTAAGACTTGCCTTTCACTAACCCTAGCCCTAGCCTGAAACGGAAATCAACCACAAGCCCTACACCTTACCTTACGCCGTACACTACTCCTGGCCCGTACGTTGGCACTGACCCGTGCGTCAGCACGTAGCCTGACCCTCCCACGTTTCCGTACCCTCACCTGTGCCCTAAGCCTTGCCGTTCCCTAACCCTAACCCTAGCCCGGAATAGAAACCCACCACCAGCCCTACACCTTACCTTACGCCGTACCCTATTCCTGGCCCGTACGCTGGCACTGAACCGTGCCTCAGCACGTAGCCTGACCATCCCACGTTTCCGTACCCTCACCTGTGCCCTAAGCCTTGCCGTTCCCTAACCCTAACCCTAGCCTGGAATGCAAATCCACCACCAGCCCTAAACTTTGTCCTATGCCGTTGCCTACTCCTGGCCCGTACGCAGGCACTGACCCGTGCGTCAGCACGTAGCCCGACCCTCCCACGTTTCCGTACCCTCACCTGTGCCCTAAGCCTTGCCGTTCCCTAACCCTAACCCTAGCCCGGAACGGAAACCCACCACCAGCGTGACACCTTACCTTACGCCGTACCCTATTCCTGGACCGTACGCTGGCACTGAACCGTGCGTCAGCACGTAGCCTGACCCTCCCACGTTTCCGTACCCTCACCTGTGCCCTAAGCCTTGCCGTTCCCTAACCCTAACCCTAGCCCAGAACGCAAATCCACCACCAGCCCTACACTTTATCCTACGCCGTTGCCTACTCCTGGCCCGTACGCTGGCACTGAACCGTGCGTCAGCACGTAGCCCGACCCTCCCACGTTTCCGTACCGTCACCTGTGCCCTAAGCCTTGCCGTTCCCTAACCCGAACCCTAGCCTGGAACGGAAACCAACCACCAGCCCTACACCTTACCTTATGCCGTTGCCTACTCCTGGCCCGTACTCTGGCATTGAACCGTGCGTCAGCAGGTAGCCTGACCCTCCCACGTTTCCGTACCCTCACCTGTGCCCTAAGCCTTGCCGTTCCCTAACCCTAACCCTAGCCCGGAACGGAAACCCACCAGGAGCCCTACACCTTAACCTACGCCGTTGCCTACTCCTGGCCTGTACTCTGGCACTGACCCGTGCATCAGCACGTAGCCTTACCCTCCCGCGTTTCCGTACCCTGACCTGTGCCCTAAGCCTTGCCGTTCCCTAACCATAACCCTAGCAGAGAACGCAAATCCACCACCAGCCCTACACTTTATCCTACGCCGTTGCCTACTCCTGGCCCGTACGCTGGCACTGACCTGTGCGTCAGCACGTAGCCCGAGCCTCCCACGTTTCCGTACCCTCACCTGTGCCCTAAGCCTTACCATTCCCTAACCCTAACCGTAGCCCGGAATGGAAACCTACCACCAGCCCTACACCTTACCTTACGCCGTACCCTATTCCTGGCCCGTACGCTGGCACTGAACCATGCGTCAGCATATAGCCTGACCCTCCCACGTTTCCGTACCCTCACGTGTGCCCTAAGCCTTGCCATTCCTTAACCCTAACCCTAGCCCGGAATAGAAACCCACCACCAGCCCTACACCTTACCTTACGCTGTACCCTACTCCTGACCCGTACGCTGGCACTGACCCGTGCGTCAGCACGTAGCCTGACCCTCCCACGTTTCCGTACCCTCACCTGTGCCCTAAGCCTTGCCGTTCCCTAACCCTAACCCTAGCCCAGAACGGAAATCCACCACCAGCCCTAAACTTTATCCAATGCCGTTGCCTACTCCTGCCCCGTACGCTGGCACTGATCCGTGCGTCAGCACGTAGCCTGACCCTCCCACGTTTCCGTACCCTCCCCTGTGCCCTAAGCCTTGCCGTTCCCTAACCCTAACCCTAGCCCGGAACGCAAATCCACCACCAGCCCTACACTTTATCCTACGCCGTTGCCTACTCCTGGCCCTTACGCTGGCACTGACACGTGTGTCAGCACGTAGAACGACCCTCCCACGTTTCCGTACCCTCACCTGTTCCCTAAGCCTTACCGTTCCCTAACCCTAACCCTAGCCTGGAACGGAAACCAACCACCAGCCCTACACCTTACCTTACGCCGTTGCCTACTCCTGGCCCGTATGCTGGCACTGACCCGTGCGTCAGCACGTAGCCTGACCCTCCCACGTTTCCGTACCATGACCTGTGTCCTAAGCCTTGTCGTTCGCTAACCCTAACCCTAGCCAAGTACGGAAACCCACCACCAGCCCTACACCTTACCCTACGCCGTTGCCTACTGCTGGCCTGTACTCTGGCACTGTCCCGTGCATCAGCACGTAGCCTTACGCTCCCGCGTTTCCGTACCCTCACCTGTGCCCTAAGCCTTGCCTTTCCCTAACCCTAACCCTAGCCTGTAACGGAAATCAACCACAAGCCCTACACCTTACCTTACGCCGTACACTACTCCTGGCCCGTACACTGGCGCTGACCCGTGCGTCAGCACGTAGCCTTACCCTCCCACGTTTCCGTACCCTCACCTGTGCCCTAAGCCTTGCCGTTCCCTAACCCTAACCCTAGCCCGGAACGGAAACCCACAACCAGCCCTACACCTTACCTTACGCCGTACCCTATTCCTGGCCCGTACGCTGGCACTGAACCGTGCGTCAGCACGTAGCCTGACCCTCCCACGTTTCCGTACCCTCACCTGTGCCCTAAGCCTTGCTGTTCCCTAACCCTAAACCTAGCCCAGAATAGAAACCCACCACCAGCCCTACACCTACCTTACGCCGTGCCGTACTCCTGACCTGTACGCTGGCACTGACCTGTGCGTCAGCACGTAGCCTGACCCTCCCACGTTTCCGTAACCTCACCTGTGCCCTAAGCCTTGCCGTACCCTAACCCTAACCCTAGACCGGAACGCAAATCCACCACCAGCCCTACACTTTATCCTACGCCGTTGCCTACTCCTGGCCCGTACGCTGGCACTGATACGTGCGTCAGCACGTAGCCCGACCCTCCCACGTTTCCGTACCCTCACCTGTGCCCTAAGCCTTGCCGTTCCCTAACCCTAACCCTAGCCTGGAACGGAAACCAACCACCAGCCCTACACCTTACCTTACGCCGTTGCCAACTCCCGGCCCGTACGCTGGCACTGACACGTGCGTCAGCACGTAGCCTGACCCTCCCACGTTTCCGTGCCCTCACATGTGCCCTAAGCCTTGCCGTTCCCTAACCCTAACCCTAGCCCGGAATAGAAACCCACCACCAGCCCTACACCTTGCCTTACGCCTTTGCCTACTCCTGGCCCGTACGCTGCAACTGACCCGTGCGTCAGCACGTAGCCTGACCCTCCCACATTTCCGTACCCTCACCTGTGCCTTAAGCCTTGCCGTTCCCTAACCCTAAACCTAGCCCGGAATGGAAACACACCACCAGCCCTACACTTTATCCTACGCCGTTGGCTACTCCTGGCCCGTATGCTGGCAATAACCCGTGCGTCAGCACAGGGCCCGACCCTCCCACGTTTCCGTACCCTCTCCTTTGCCCTAAGACTTGCCGTTCACTAACCCTAGCCCTAGCCTGAAACGGAAATCAACCACAAGCCCTACACCTTACCTTACGCCGTACACTACTCCTGGCCCGTACGTTGGCACTGACCCGTGCGTCAGCACGTAGCCTGACCCTCCCACGTTTCCGTACCCTCACCTGTGCCCTAAGCCTTGCCGTTCCCTAACCCTAACCCTAGCCCGGAATAGAAACCCACCACCAGCCCTACACCTTACCTTACGCCGTACCCTATTCCTGGCCCGTACGCTGGCACTGAACCGTGCGTCAGCACGTAGCCTGACCCTCCCACGTTTCCGTACCCTCACCTGTGCCCTAAGCCTTGCCGTTCCCTAACCCTAACCCTAGCCTGGAATGCAAATCCACCACCAGCCATAAACTTTGTCCTATGCCGTTGCCTATTCCTGGCCCGTACGCAGGCACTGAACCGTGCGTCAGCACGTAGCCTGACCCTCCCACGTTTCCGTACCCTCACCTGTGCCCTAAGCCTTGCCGTTCCCTAACCCTAACCCTAGCCCAGAATAGAAACCCACCACCAGCCCTACACCTTACCTTACGCCGTACCCTATTCCTGGCCCGTACGCTGGCACTGAACCGTGCGTCAGCACGTAGCCTGACCCTCCCACGTTTCCGTACCCTCACCTGTGCCCTAAGCCTTGCTGTTCCCTAACCCTAAACCTAGCCCAGAATAGAAACCCACCACCAGCCCTACACCTACCTTACGCCGTGCCGTACTCCTGACCTGTACGCTGGCACTGACCTGTGCGTCAGCACGTAGCCTGACCCTCCCACGTTTCCGTAACCTCACCTATGCCCTAAGCCTTGCCGTACCCTAACCCTAACCCTAGACCGGAACGCAAATCCACCACCAGCCCTACACTTTATCCTACGCCGTTGCCTACTCCTGGCCCGTACGCTGGCACTGATACGTGCGTCAGCACGTAGCCCGACCCTCCCACGTTTCCGTACCCTCACCTGTGCCCTAAGCCTTGCCGTTCCCTAACCCTAACCCTAGCCTGGAACGGAAACCAACCACCAGCCCTACACCTTACCTTACGCCGTTGCCAACTCCCGGCCCGTACGCTGGCACTGACACGTGCGTCAGCACGTAGCCTGACCCTCCCACGTTTCCGTGCCCTCACATGTGCCCTAAGCCTTGCCGTTCCCTAACCCTAACCCTAGCCCGGAATAGAAACCCACCACCAGCCCTACACCTTGCCTTACGCCTTTGCCTACTCCTGGCCCGTACGCTGCAACTGACCCGTGCGTCAGCACGTAGCCTGACCCTCCCACATTTCCGTACCCTCACCTGTGCCTTAAGCCTTGCCGTTCCCTAACCCTAAACCTAGCCCGGAATGGAAACACACCACCAGCCCTACACTTTATCCTACGCCGTTGGCTACTCCTGGCCCGTATGCTGGCAATAACCCGTGCGTCAGCACAGGGCCCGACCCTCCCACGTTTCCGTACCCTCTCCTTTGCCCTAAGACTTGCCGTTCACTAACCCTAGCCCTAGCCTGAAACGGAAATCAACCACAAGCCCTACACCTTACCTTACGCCGTACACTACTCCTGGCCCGTACGTTGGCACTGACCCGTGCGTCAGCACGTAGCCTGACCCTCCCACGTTTCCGTACCCTCACCTGTGCCCTAAGCCTTGCCGTTCCCTAACCCTAACCCTAGCCCGGAATAGAAACCCACCACCAGCCCTACACCTTACCTTACGCCGTACCCTATTCCTGGCCCATACGCTGGCACTGAACCGTGCGTCAGCACGTAGCCTGACCCTCCCACGTTTCCGTACCCTCACCTGTGCCCTAAGCCTTGCCGTTCCCTAACCCTAACCCTAGCCTGGAATGCAAATCCACCACCAGCCATAAACTTTGTCCTATGCCGTTGCCTATTCCTGGCCCGTACGCAGGCACTGACTCGTGCGTTAGCACGTAGCCCGACCCTCCCACGTTTCCGTACCCTCACCTGTGCCCTAAGCCTTGCCGTTCCCTAACCCTAACCCTAGCCCAGAACGGAAACCCACCACCACCGTGACACCTTACCTTACGCCGTACCCTATTCCTGGACCGTACGCTGGCACTGAACCGTGCGTCAGCACGTAGCCTGACCCTCCCTCGTTTCCGTACCCTCACCTGTGCCCTAAGCCTTGCCGTTCCCTAACCCTAACCCTAGCCCAGAACGCAAATCCACCACCAGCCCTACACTTTATCCTACGCCGTTGCCTACTCCTGGCCCGTACGCTGGCACTGAACCGTGCGTCAGCACGTAGCCTGACCCTCCCACGTTTCCGTACCGTCACCTGTGCCCTAAGCCTTGCCGTTCCCTAACCCGAACCCTAGCCTGGAACGGAAACCAACCACCAGCCCTACACCTTACCTTACGCCATTGCCAACTCCTGGCCCATACGCTGGCATTGAACCGTGCGTCAGCAGGTAGCCTGACCCTCCCACGTTTCCGTACCCTCACCTGTGCCCTAAGCCTTGCCGTTCCCTAACCCTAACCCTAGCCCGGAATGGAAACCCACCACGAGCCCTACACCTTAACCTACGCCGTTGCCCACTCCTGGCCTGTACTCTGGCACTGACCCGTGCAACAGCACGTAGCCTTACCCTCCCGCGTTTCCGTACCCTGACCTGTGCCCTAAGACTTGCCGTTCCCTAACCATAACCCAAGCCCAGAACGCAAATCCACCACCAGCCCTACACTTTATCCTACGCCGTTGCCTACTCCTGGCCCGTACGCTGGCACTGACCTGTGCGTCAGCACGTAGACCGAGCCTCCCACGTTTCCGTACCCTCACCTGTGCCCTAAGCCTTGCCGTTCCCTAACCCTAAGCATAGCCCGGAATGGAAACCTACCACCAGCCCTACACCTTACCTTACGCCGTACCCTATTCCTGGCCCGTACGCTGGCACTGAACCATGCGTCAGTACGTAGCCTGACCCTCCCACGTTTCCGTACCCTCACCTGTGCCCTAAGTCTTGCCGTTCCCTAACCCTAACCCTAGCCCGGAATAGAAACCCACCACCAGCCCTACACCTTACCTTACGCTGTACCCTACTCCTGACCCGTACGCTGGCACTGACCCGTGCATCAGCACATACCCTGACCCTCCCACGTTTCCGTACCCTCACCTGTGCCCTAAGCCTTGCCGTTCCCTAACCCTAACCCTAGCCCGGAACGCCAATCCACCACCAGCCCTACACTTTATCCTACGCCGTTGCCTACTCCTGGCCCTTACGCTGGCACTGACACGTGCATCAGCACGTAGCTTGACCCTCCCACGTTTCCGTACCCTCACCTGTGCCCTAAGCCTTGCCGTTCCCTAACCCTAACCCTAGCCCAGAACGCAAATCCACCACCAGCCCTAAACTTTATCTTATGCCGTTGCCTACTCCTGCCCCGTACGCTGGCACTGATCCGTGCATCAGCACGTAGCCTGAGCCTCCCACGATTAGGTGCCCTCACCTGGGCCCTAAGCCTTGCCGTTCCCTAACCCTAACCCTAGCCCGGAATAGAAACCCACCACCAGCCCTACACCTTACCTTACACCGTACCCTACTCCTGTCCCGTACGCTGGCACTGACCCGTGCGTCAGCACGTAGCCTGACCCTCCCACGTTTCCGTACCCTCCCCTGTGCCCTAAGCCTTGCCGTTCCCTAACCCTAACCCTAGCCCGGAACGCAAATCCACCACCAGCCCTACACTTTATCCTACGCCGTTGCCTACTCCTGGCCCTTACGCTGGCACTGACACGTGTGTCAGCACGTAGCCCCACCCTCCCACGTTTCCGTACCCTCACCTGTTCCCTAAGCCTTACCGTTCCCTAACCCTAACCCTAGCCTGGAACGGAAACCAACCACAAGCCCTACACCTTACCTTACGCCGTTGCCTACTCCTGGCCCGTATGCTGGCACTGACCCGTGCGTCAGCACGTAGCCTGACCCACCCACGTTTCCGTACCATGACCTGTGTCCTAAGCCTTGTCGTTCGCTAACCCTAACCCTAGCCATGTACGGAAACCCACCACCAGCACTACACCTTACCCTACGCCGTTGCCTACTCCTGGCCTGTACTCTGGCACTGACCCGTGCATCAGCACGTAGCCTTATGCTCCCGCGTTTCCGTACCCTCACCTGTTCCCTAAGCCTTGCCGTTCCCTAACCCTAACCCTAGCCTGTAACGGAAATCAACCACAAGCCCTACACCTTACCTTACGCCGTACACTACTCCTGGCCCGTACACTGGCGCTGACCCGTGCATCAGCACGTAGCCTGACCCTCCCACGTTTCCGTACCCTCACCTGTGCCCTAAGCCTTGCCGTTCCCTAACCCTAACCCTAGCCCGGAACGGAAACCCACAACCAGCCCTACACCTTACCTTACGCCGTACCCTATTCCTGGCCCGTACGCTGGCACTGAACCGTGCGTCAGCACGTAGCCTGACCCTCCCACGTTTCCGTACCCTCACCTGTGCCCTAAGCCTTGCCGTTCCCTAACCCTAAACCTAGCCCGGAATAGAAACCCACCTCCAGCCCTACACCTACCTTACGCCGTGCCGTACTCATGACCTGTACGCTGGCACTGACCTGTGCGTCACCACGTAGCCTGACCCTCCCACGTTTCCGTAACCTCACCTGTGCCCTAAGCCTTGCCGTTCCCTAACCCTAACCCTAGACCGGAACGCAAATCCACCACCAGCCCTACACTTTATCCTACACCGTTGCCTACTCCTGGCCCGTACGCTGGCACTGATACGTGCGTCAGCACGTAGCCCGACCCTCCCACGTTTCCGTACCCTCACCTGTGCCCTAAGCCTTGCCGTTCCCCAACCCTAACCCTAGCCTGGAACGGAAACCAACCACCAGCCCTACACCCTACCTTACGCCGTTGCCAACTCCTGGCCCGTACGCTGGCACTGACCCGTGCGTCAGCACGTAGCCTGACCCTCCCACGTTTCCGTGCCCTCACATGTGCCCTAAGCCTTGCCGTTCCCTAACCCTAACCCTAGCCCGGAATAGAAACCCACCACCAACCCTACACCTTGCCTTACGCCGTTGCCTACTCCTGGCCCGTACGCTGCAACTGACCCGTGCGTCAGCACGTAGCCTGACCCTCCCACATTTCCGTACCCTCACCTGTGCCTTAAGCCTTGCTGTTCCCTAACACTAAACCTAGCCCGGAATGGAAACACACCACCAGCCCTACACTTTATCCTACGCCGTTGGCTACTCCTGGCCCGTATGCTGGCACTAACCCGTGCGTCAGCACAGGGCCCGACCCTCCCACGTTTCCGTACCCTCTCCTTTGCCCTAAGACTTGCCGTTCACTAACCCTAACCCTAGCCTGGAACGGAAATCAACCACAAGCCCTACACCTTACCTTACGCCGTACACTACTCCTGGCCCGTACGTTGGCACTGACCCGTGCGTCAGCACGTAGCCTGACCCTCCCACGTTTCCGTACCCTCACCTGTGCCCTAAGCCTTGCCGTTCCCTAACCCTAACCCTAGCCCGGAATAGAAACCCACCACCAGCCCTACACCTTACCTTACGCCGTACCCTATTCCTGGCCCGTACGCTGGCACTGAACCGTGCGTCAGCACGTAGCCTGACCCTCCCACGTTTCCGTACCCTCACCTGTGCCCTAAGCCTTGCCGTTCCCTAACCCTAACCCTAGCCTGGAATGCAAAACCACCACCAGCCCTAAACTTTATCCTATGCCGTTGCCTACTCCTGGCCCGTACGCAGGCACTGACCCGTGCGTCAGCACGTAGCCCGACCCTCCCACGTTTCCGTACCCTCACCTGTGCCCTAAGCCTTGCCGTTCCCTAACCCTAACCCTAGCCCGGAACGGAAACCCACCACCAGCCTGACACCTTACCTTACGCCGTACCCTATTCCTGGACCGTACGCTGGCACTGAACCGTGCGTCAGCACGTAGCCTGACCCTCCCACGTTTCCGTACCCTCACCTGTGCCCTAAGCCTTGCCGTTCCCTAACCCTAACCCTAGCCCAGAACGCAAATCCACCACCAGCCCTACACTTTATCCTACGCCGTTGCCTACTCCTGGCCCGTACGCTGGCACTGACCCGTGCGTCAGCACGTAGCCCGACCCTCCCATGTTTCCGTACCGTCACCTGTGCCCTAAGCCTTGCCGTTCCCTAACCCGAACCCTAGCCTGGAACGGAAAAAAACCACCAGCCCTACACCTTACCTTACGCCGTTGCCTACTCCTGGTCCGTACGCTGGCATTGAACCGTGCGTCAGCAGGTAGCCTGACCCTCCCACGTTTCCGTACCCTCACCTGTGCCCTAAGCCTTGCCGTTCCCTAACCCTAACCCTAGCCCGGAACGGAAACCCACCACGAGCCCTACACCTTAACCTACGCCGTTGCCTACTCCTGGCCTGTACTCTGGCACTGGCCCGTGCATCAGCACGTAGCCTTACCCTCCCGCGTTTCCGTACCCTGACCTGTGCCCTAAGCCTTGCCGTTCCCTAACCATAACCCAAGCCCAGAACGCAAATCCACCACCAGCCCTACACTTTATCCTACGCCGTTGCCTACTCCTGGACCGTACGCTGGCACTGACCTTTGCGTCAGCACGTAGCCCGAGCCTCCCACGTTTCCGTACCCTCACCTGTGCCCTAAGCCTTGCCGTTCCCTAACCCTAACCGTAGCCCGGAATGGAAACCTACCACCAGCCCTACACCTTACCTTACGCCGTACCCTATTCCTGGCCCGTACGCTGGCACTGAACCATGCGTCAGTACGTAGCCTGACCCTCCCACGTTTCCGTACCCTCACCTGTGCCCTAAGTCTTGCCGTTCCCTAACCCTAACCCTAGCCCGGAATAGAAACCCACCACCAGCCCTACACCTTACCTTACGCTGTACCCTACTCCTGACCCGTACGCTGGCACTGACCCGTGCGTCAGCACATACCCTGACCCTCCCACGTTTCCATACCCTCACCTGTGCCCTAAGCCTTGCCGTTCCCTAACCCTAACCCTAGCCCGGAACGCAAATCCACCACCAGCCCTACACTTTATCCTACGCCGTTGCCTACTCCTGGCCCGTACGCTGGCACTGACCCGTGCATCAGCACGTAGCTTGACCCTCCCACGTTTCTGTACCCTCACCTGTGCCCTAAGCCTTGCCGTTCCCTAACCCTAACCGTAGCCCAGAACGCAAATCCACCACCAGCCCTAAACTTTATCCTATGCCGTTGCCTACTCCTGGCCCGTACGCAGGCACTGACCCGTGCGTCAGCACGTAGCCCGACCCTCCCACGTTTCCGTACCCTCACCTGTGCCCTAAGCCTTGCCGTTCCCTAACCCTAACCCTAGCCCGGAACGGAAACCCACCACCAGCCCGACACCTTACCTTACGCCGTACCCTATTCCTGGACCGTACGCTGGCACTGAACCGTGCGTCAGCACGTAGCCTGACCCTCCCACGTTTCCGTACCCTCACCTGTGCCCTAAGCCTTGCCGTTCCCTAACCCTAACCCTAGCCCAGAACGCAAATCCACCACCAGCCCTACACTTTATCCTACGCCGTTGCCTACTCCTGGCTCGTACGCTGGCACTGACCCGTGCGTCAGCACGTAGCCCGAGCCTCCCACGTTTCCGTACCTTCACCTGTGCCCTAAGACTTGCCGTTCCCTAACCCTAACCCTAGCCTGGAACGGAAATCAACCACAAGCCCTACACCTTACCTTACGCCGTACCCTACTCCTGGCCCGTACGCTGGCACTGATCCGTGCATCAGCACGTAGCCTGAGCCTCCCCCGTTTCCGTGCCCTCACCTGTGCCCTAAGCCTTGCCGTTCCCTATCCCTAACCATAGCCCGGAATAGAAACCCACCACCAGCCCTACACCTTACCTTACGCCGTACCCTACTCCTGTCCCGTACGCTGGCACTGACCCGTGCGTCAGCACGTAGCCTGACCCTCCCACGTTTCCGTACCCTCACCTGTGCCCTAAGCCTTGCCGTTCCCTAACCCTAACCCTAGGCCGGAACGCAAATCCACCACCAGCACTACACTTTATCCTACGCCGTTGCCTACTCCTGGCCCTTACGCTGGCACTGACACCTGTGTCAGCACGTAGCCCGACCCTCCCACGTTTCCGTACCCTCACCTGTTCCCTAAGCCTTGCCGTTCCCTAACCCTAACCCTAGCCTGGATCGGAAACCAACCACCAGCCCTACACCTTACCTTACGCCGTTGCCTACTCCTGGCCCGTATGCTGGCACTGACCCGTGCGTCAGCACGTAGCCTGACCCTCCCACGTTTCCGTACCATCACCTGTGCCCTAAGCCTTGTCGTTCGCTAACCCTAACCCTAGCCAAGTACGGAAACCCACCACCAGCCCTACACCTTACCCTACGCCGTTGCCTACTCCTGGCCTGTACACTGGCACTGACCCGTGCATCAGCACGTAGCCTTACGCTCCCGCGTTTCCGTACCCTGACCTGTGCCCTAAGCCTTGCCGTTCCCTAACACTAACCCTAGCCCAGAACGCAATTCCACCACCAGCCCTACACTTTATCCTACGCAGTTGCCTACTCCTGGCCGGTACGCTGGCACTAAACCGTGCGTCAGCCGGTAGCCCGACCCTACCAAGTTTCGGTACCCTCACCTGTGCCCTAAGCCTTGCCGTTCCCTAACCCTAACCCTAGCCTGGAACGGAAACCAACCACCAGCCCTACACCTTACCTTACACCGTTGCCTACTCCTGGCCCGTACGCTGGCACTGACCCGTGCGTCAGCACGTAGCCTGACCCTCCCACGTTTCCGTACCCTCACCTGTGCCCTAAGCCTTGCCGTTCCCTAACCCTAACACTAGCCCGGAACGGAAATCAACCACCAGCAATACACTTTATCCCACGCCGTTGCATACTCCAGGCCCGTACGCTGGCACTGACCCGTGCGTCAGCACGTAGCCCGACCCTCCCATGTTTCTGTACCCTCACCTGTGCCCTAAGCCTTGCCGTTCCCTAACCCTAACCCTAGCCCGGAATAGAAACCCACCACCAGCCCTACACCTTACCTTACGCCGTTGCCTACTCCTGGCCCGTACGCTGGCACTGACCCGTGCGTCAGCACGTAGCCGGACCCTCCCACGTTTCCGTACCCTCACCTGTGCCCTAAGCCTTGCCGTTCCCTAACCCTAACCCTAGCCCGGAATAGAAATCCACCACCAGCCCTACACCTTACCTTACGCTGTACCCTACTCCTGACCCGTACGCTGGCACTGACCCGTGCGTCTGCACGTAGCCTGACCCTCCCACGTTTCCGTACCCTCACCTGTGCCCTAAGCCTTGCCGTTCCCTATCCCTAACCATAGCCCGGAATAGAAACCCACCACCAGCCCTACACCTTACCTTACGCCGTACCCTACTCCTGTCCCGTACGCTGGCACTGACCCGTGCGTCAGCACGTAGCCTGACCCTCCCACGTTTCCGTACCCTCACCTGTGCCCTAAGCCTTGCCGTTCCCTAACCCTAACCCTAGGCCGGAACGCAAATCCACCACCAGCACTACACTTTATCCTACGCCGTTGCCTACTCCTGGCCCTTACGCTGGCACTGACACCTGTGTCAGCACGTAGCCCGACCCTCCCACGTTTCCGTACCCTCACCTGTTCCCTAAGCCTTGCCGTTCCCTAACCCTAACCCTAGCCTGGATCGGAAACCAACCACCAGCCCTACACCTTACCTTACGCCGTTGCCTACTCCTGGCCCGTATGCTGGCACTGACCCGTGCGTCAGCACGTAGCCTGACCCTCCCACGTTTCCGTACCATCACCTGTGCCCTAAGCCTTGTCGTTCGCTAACCCTAACCCTAGCCAAGTACGGAAACCCACCACCAGCCCTACACCTTACCCTACGCCGTTGCCTACTCCTGGCCTGTACACTGGCACTGACCCGTGCATCAGCACGTAGCCTTACGCTCCCGCGTTTCCGTACCCTGACCTGTGCCCTAAGCCTTGCCGTTCCCTAACACTAACCCTAGCCCAGAACGCAATTCCACCACCAGCCCTACACTTTATCCTACGCAGTTGCCTACTCCTGGCCGGTACGCTGGCACTAAACCGTGCGTCAGCCGGTAGCCCGACCCTACCAAGTTTCGGTACCCTCACCTGTGCCCTAAGCCTTGCCGTTCCCTAACCCTAACCCTAGCCTGGAACGGAAACCAACCACCAGCCCTACACCTTACCTTACACCGTTGCCTACTCCTGGCCCGTACGCTGGCACTGACCCGTGCGTCAGCACGTAGCCTGACCCTCCCACGTTTCCGTACCCTCACCTGTGCCCTAAGCCTTGCCGTTCCCTAACCCTAACACTAGCCCGGAACGGAAATCAACCACCAGCAATACACTTTATCCCACGCCGTTGCATACTCCAGGCCCGTACGCTGGCACTGACCCGTGCGTCAGCACGTAGCCCGACCCTCCCATGTTTCTGTACCCTCACCTGTGCCCTAAGCCTTGCCGTTCCCTAACCCTAACCCTAGCCCGGAATAGAAACCCACCACCAGCCCTACACCTTACCTTACGCCGTTGCCTACTCCTGGCCCGTACGCTGGCACTGACCCATGCGTCAGCACGTAGCCTGACCCTCCCACGTTTCCGTACCCTCACCTGTGCCCTAAGCCTTGCCGTTCCCTAACCCTAACCCTAGCCCGGAATAGAAATCCACCACCAGCCCTACACCTTACCTTACGCTGTACCCTACTCCTGACCCGTACGCTGGCACTGACCCGTGCGTCTGCACGTAGCCTGACCCTCCCACGTTTCCGTACCCTCACCTGTGCCCTAAGCCTTGCCGTTCCCTAACCGTAACCCTAGCCCGGAACGCAAATCCACCACCAGCCCTACACTTTATCCTACACCGTTGCCTACTCCTGGCCAGTACGCTGGCACTGACCCGTGCGTCAGCACGTAGCCCGACCCTCCCACGTTTCCGTACCCTTACCTGTGCCCTAAGCCTTGCCGTTCCCTAACCCTAACCCTAGCCTGGAACGGAAAACAACCACCAGCCCTACACCTTACCTTACGCCGCTGCCTACTCCTTGCCCGTACGCTGGCACTGACCCGTGCGTCAGCACGTAGCCTGACCCTCCCACGTTTCCGTACCCTCACCTGTGCCCTAAGCCTTGCCGTTCCCTAACCCTAACCCTAGCCCGGAATGGAAACCCACCACCAGCCCTACACCTTACCCTACGCCGTTGCCTACTCCTGGCCTGTACTCTGGCACTGCCCCGTGCATCAGCACGTAGCCTTACCCTCCCACGTTTCCGTACCCTCTCCTGTGCCCTAAGCCTTGCCGTTACCTAACCCTAACCCTAGCCCAGAACGCAAATCCACCACCAGCCTACACTTTATCCTACGCCGTTGCCTACTCCTGGCCCGTACGCTGGCACTGACCCGTGCGTCAGCACGTAGCCCGACCATCCCACGTTTCCGTACCCTCACCTGTGCCCTAAGCCTTGCCGTTCCCTAACCTTAACCCTAGCCCGGAATAGAAACCCACCACCAGCCCCACACCTTACCTTACGCCGTACCCTACTCCTGACCCGTACGCTGGCACTGACCCGTGCGTCAGCACGTAGCCTGACCCTCCCACGTTTCCGTACCCTCACCTGTGCCCTAAGCCTTGCCGTTCCCTAACCCTAACCCTAGCCCGGAATAGAAACCCACCACCAGCCCTACACCTTACCTTACGCCGTACCTTACTCATGACCTGTACGCTGGCACTGACCTGTGTGTCGGCACGTAGCCTGGACCGCCCACGTTTCCATACCCTCACCTGTGCCCTAAGCCTTGCCGTTCCCTAACCCTAACCCTGGCCCGGAACGCAAATCCAACACCAGGCCTACACTTTATCCTACGCCGTTGCCTACTCCTGGCCCGTACGCAGGCACTGACCCGTGCATCAGCACGTAGCCCCACCCTCCCACGTTTCCGTACCCTCACCTGTGCCCTAAGCCTTGCCGTTCCCTAACCCTAACCCTAGCCTGGAACGGAAACCAACCACCAGCCCTACACCTTACCTGACGCCGTTGCCTACTCCTGGCCCGTACGCTGGCACTGACCCGTGCGTCAGCACGTAGCCTGACCCTCGCACGTTTCCGTAACCTCACCTGTGCCCTAAGCCTTGCCGTTCCCTAACCCTAACACTAGCCCGGAACGGAAATCAACCACCAGCCCTACACCTTACCTTACGCCGTTGCCTACTCCTAGCCCGTACGCTGGCATTGAACCATGCGTCAGCAGGTAGCCTGACCCTCCCACGTTTCCGTACCCTCACCTGTGCCCTAAGCCTTGCCGTTCACTAACCCTAACCCTAGCC
The DNA here is from genome assembly GCF_964165515.1 of Mesoplodon bidens. Taxonomy (NCBI): domain Eukaryota; kingdom Metazoa; phylum Chordata; class Mammalia; order Artiodactyla; family Ziphiidae; genus Mesoplodon; species Mesoplodon bidens. Next base: position 738,393 of record NW_027672602.1, on the reverse strand, counting down.
CGGAACGGAAACCCACCACGAGCCCTACACCTTAACCTACGCCGTTGCCTACTCCTGGCCTGTACTCTGGCACTGGCCCGTGCATCAGCACGTAGCCTTACCCTCCCGCGTTTCCGTACCCTGACCTGTGCCCTAAGCCTTGCCGTTCCCTAACCATAACCCAAGCCCAGAACGCAAATCCACCACCAGCCCTACACTTTATCCTACGCCGTTGCCTACTCCTGGCCCGTACGCTGGCACTGACCTGTGCGTCAGCACGTAGCCCGAGCCTCCCACGTTTCCGTACCCTCACCTGTGCCCTAAGCCTTGCCGTTCCCTAACCCTAACCGTTGCCCGGAATGGAAACCTACCACCAGCCCTACACCTTACCTTACGCCGTACCCTATTCCTGGCCCGTACGCTGGCACTGAACCATGCGTCAGTACGTAGCCTGACCCTCCCACGTTTCCGTACCCTCACCTGTGCCCTAAGTCTTGCCGTTCCCTAACCCTAACCCTAGCCCGGAATAGAAACCCACCACCAGCCCTACACCTTACCTTAGGCTGTACCCTACTCCTGACCCGTACGCTGGCACTGACCCGTGCATCAGCACATACCCTGACCCTCCCACGTTTCCGTACCCTCACCTGTGCCCTAAGCCTTGCCGTTCCCTAACCCTAACCCTAGCCCGGAACGCAAATCCACCACCAGCCCTACACTTTATCCTACGCCGTTGCCTACTCCTGGCCCGTACGCTGGCACTGACCCGTGCATCAGCACGTAGCTTGACCCTCCCACGTTTCCGTACCCTCACCTGTGCCCTAAGCCTTGCCGTTCCCTAACCCTAACCGTAGCCCAGAACGCAAATCCACCACCAGCCCTAAACTTTATCCTATGCCGTTGCCTACTCCTGGCCCGTACGCAGGCACTGACCCGTGCGTCAGCACGTAGCCCGACCCTCCCACGTTTCCGTACCCTCACCTGTGCCCTAAGCCTTGCCGTTCCCTAACCCTAACCCTAGCCCGGAACGGAAACCCACCACCAGCCTGACACCTTACCTTACGACGTACCCTATTCCTGGACCGTACGCTGGCACTGAACCGTGCGTCAGCACGTAGCCTGACCCTCCCACGTTTCCGTACCCTCACCTGTGCCCTAAGCCTTGCCGTTCCCTAACCCTAACCCTAGCCCAGAACGCAAATCCACCACCAGCCCTACACTTTATCCTACGCCGTTGCCTACTCCTGGCTCGTACGCTGGCACTGACCCGTGCGTCAGCACGTAGCCCGAGCCTCCCACGTTTCCGTACCTTCACCTGTGCCCTAAGACTTGCCGTTCCCTAACCCTAACCCTAGCCTGTAACGGAAATCAACCACAAGCCCTACACCTTACCTTACGCCGTACCCTACTCCTGGCCCGTACGCTGGCACTGATCCGTGCATCAGCACGTAGCCTGAGCCTCCCCCGTTTCCGTGCCCTCACCTGTGCCCTAAGCCTTGCCGTTCCCTAACCCTAACCATAGCCCGGAATAGAAACCCACCACCAGCCCTACACCTTACCTTACGCCGTACCCTACTCCTGTCCCGTACACTGGCACTGACCCGTGCGTCAGCACGTAGCCTGACCCTCCCACGTTTCCGTACCCTCACCTGTGCCCTAAGCCTTGCCGTTCCCTAACCCTAACCCTAGCCCAGAACGCAAATCCACCACCAGCCCTACACTTTATCCTACGCCGTTGCCTACTCCTGGCCCGTACGCTGGCACTGACCCGTGCGTCAGCACGTAGCCCGACCCTCCCACGTTTCCGTACCCTCACGTGTGCCCTAAGCCTTGCCGTTCCCTAACTCTAACCCTAGCCTGGAACGGAAACCAACCAACAGCCCTACACCTTACCTTACGCCGTTGCCTACTCCTGGCCCGTATGCTGGCACTGACCCGTGCGTCAGCACGTAGCCTGACCCTCCCACGTTTCCGTACCCTCACCTGTGCCCTAAGCCTTGCCGTTCCCTAACCCTAACCCTATGCCGGAACAGAAATCAACCACCAGCCCTACACCTTACCTTACGCCGTTGCCCACTCCTGGCCCGTACGCTGGCACGGACCCGTGAATCAGCACGTAGCCTGACCCTCCCACGTTTCCGTACCCTCACCTGTGCCCTAAGCCTTGCCGTTCCCTAACCCTAACCCTAGCCAGGAATGGAAACCCACCACCAGCCCTACACCTTACCTTACGCCGTACCCTATTCCTGGCCCGTACGCTGGCACTGAACCGTGCGTCAGCACGTAGCCTGACCCTCCCACGTTTCCGAACCCTCACCTGTGCCCTAAGCCTTGCCGTTCCCTAACCCTAACCGTAGCCCGAAACAGAAACCCACCACCAGCCCTACACCTTACCTTACGCAGTACCCTACTCCTGACCCGTACGCTGGCACTGACACGTGCGTCTGCACGTAGCCTGACCCTCCCACGTTTCCGTACACTCACCGGTGCCCTAAGCCTTGCCGTTCCCTAACCCTAACCCTAGCCCGGAACGCAAATCCGCCACCAGCCCTACACTTTATCCTACGCTGTTGCCTACTTCTGGCCAGTACGCTGGCACTGATCCGTGCGTCAGCACGTAGCCCGACCCTCCCACGTTTCCGTACCCTCACCTGTGCCCTAAGCCTTGCCGTTCCCTAACCCTAACCCTAGCCCGGAATGGAAACCCACCACCAGCCCTACACCTTACCCTACGCCGTTGCCTACTCCTGGCCTGTACTCTGGCACTGCACCGTACATCAGCACGTAGCCTTACCCTCCCACGTTTCCGTACCCTCTCCTGTGCCCTAAGCCTTACCATTCCCTAACCCTAACCCTAGCCAAGAACGCAAATCCACCACCAGCCTACACTTTATCCTACGCCGTTGCCTACTCCTGGCCCATACGCTGGCACTGACCCGTGCGTCAGCACGTAGCCCGACCCTCCCACGTTTCCGTACCCTCACCTGTACCCTAAGCCTTGCCGTTCCCTCACCCTAACCCTAGCCCGGAATAGAAACCCACCACCAGCCCTACACTTTATCCTACGCCGTTGCCTACTCCTGGCCCGTATGCTGGCACTAACCCGTGCGTCAGCACGGGGCCCGACCCTCCCACGTTTCCGTACCCTCTCCTTTGCCCTAAGCCTTGCCGTTCCCTAACCCTAACCCTAGCCTGGAACGGAAATCAACCACAGGCCCTACACCTTATCTTACGCCGTACCCTACTCCTGGCCCGTAAGTTGGCACTGACCCGTGCGTCAGCACGTAGCCTGACCCTCCCACGTTTCCGTACCCTCACCTGTGCCCTAAGCCTTGCCGTTCCCTCACCCTAACCCTAGCCCGGAATAGAAACCCACCACCAGCCCTACACTTTATCCTACGCCGTTGCCTACTCCTGGCCCGTATGCTGGCACTAACCCGTGCGTCAGCACGGGGCCCGACCCTCCCACGTTTCCGTACCCTCTCCTTTGCCCTAAGCCTTGCCGTTCCCTAACCCTAACCCTAGCCTGGAACGGAAATCAACCACAGGCCCTACACCTTATCTTACGCCGTACCCTACTCCTGGCCCGTAAGTTGGCACTGACCCGTGCGTCAGCACGTAGCCTGACCCTCCCACGTTTCCGTACCCTCACCTGTGCCCTAAGCCTTGCCGTTCCCTAACCCTAACCCTAGCCCGGAACGGAAACCCACCACCAGCCCTACACCTTACCTTACGCCGTACCCTATTCCTGGCCCGTACGCTGGCACTGAACCGTGCGTCAGCACGTAGCCTGACCCTCCCACTTTTCCGTAACCTCACCTGTGCCCTAAGCCTTGCCGTTCCCTAACACTAACCCTAGACTGGAACGCAAATCCACCACCAGCCCTACACTTTATCCTACGCCGTTGCCTACTCCTGGCCCGTACGCTGGCACTGACCCGTGCGTCAGCATGTAGCCCGACCCTCCCACGTTTCCGAGCCCTCACCAGTGCCCTAAGCCTTGCCGTTCCCTAACCCTAACCCTAGCCTGGAACGGAAACCAACCACCAGCCCTACACCTTACCCTACGGCATTGCCTACTCCTGGCCTGTACTCTGGCACTGACTCGTTCAACAGCACGTAGCCTTACCCTCCCGCGTTTCCGTACCCTGACCTGTGCCCTAAGCCTTGCCGTTCCCCAACCCTAACCCTAGCCCAGAATAGAAACCCACCACCAGCCCTACACCTTACCTTACGCCGTACCCTACTCCTGACGCGTACGCTGGCACTGACCCGTGCGTCAGCACGTAGCCTGACCCTCCCACGTTTCCATACCCTCACCTGTGCCCTAAGCCTTGCCGTTCCCTAACCTTAACCCTAGCCCGGAACGCAAATCCACCACCAGCCCTACACTTTATCCTACGCCGTTGCCTACTCCTGGCCCGTACGCTGGCACTGACCCGTGCTTCAGCACATAGCCCGACCCTCCCACGTTTCCATACCCTCACCTGTGCCCTAAGCCTTGCCGTTCCCTAACCCTAACCCTAGCCTGGAACGGAAACCAACCACCAGCCCTACAGCTTACCTTACGCCGTTGCCTACTCCTGGCCCGTACGCTGGCACTGACCCGTGCGTCAGCACGTAGCCTGACCCTCCCACTTTTCCGTACCCTCACCTGTGCCCTAAGCCTTGCCGTTCCCTAACCCTAACCCTAGCCCGGAATAGAAACCCACGACCAGCCCTACACCTTACCCTACCCCTTTGCCTACTCCTGGCCTGTACTCTGGCACTGACCCGTGCATCAGAACGTAGCCTTACCCTCCCGTGTTTCCGTACCCTGACCTGTGCCCTAAGCCTTGCCGTTCCCTAACCCTAACCCTAGCCCGGAACGGAAACCCACCACCAGCCCTACACCTTACCTTACGCCGTACCCTACTCCTGACGCGTACGCTGGCACTGACCCGTGCGTCAGCACGTAGCCTGACCCTCCCACGTTTCCGTACCCTCACCTGTGCCCTAAGCCTTGCCGTTCCCTAACCTTAACCCTAGCCCGGAACGCAAATCCACCACCAGCCCTACACTTTATCCTACGCCGTTGCCTACTCCTGGCCCGTACGCTGGCACTGACCCGTGCTTCAGCACATAGCCCGACCCTCCCACGTTTCCATACCCTCACCTGTGCCCTAAGCCTTGCCGTTCCCTAACACTAACCCTAGCCTGGAACGGAAACCAACCACCAGCCCTACAGCTTACCTTACGCCGTTGCCTACTCCTGGCCCGTACGCTGGCACTGACCCGTGCGTCAGCACGTAGCCTGACCCTCCCACTTTTCCGTACCCTCACCTGTGCCCTAAGCCTTGCCGTTCCCTAAACCTAACCCTAGCTCGGAATAGAAACCCACGACCAGCCCTACACCTTACCCTACCCCGTTGCCTACTCCTGGCCTGTACTCTGGCACTGACCCGTGCATCAGAACGTAGCCTTACCCTCCCGCGTTTCCGTACCCTGACCTGTGCCCTAAGCCTTGCCGTTCCCTAACCCTAACCCTAGCCCGGAATGTAAACCCACCACCAGCCCTACACCTTACCCTACGCCGTTGCCTACTCCTGGCCTGTACTCTGGCACTGCACCGTGCATCAGCACGTAGCCTTACCCTCCCACGTTTCCGTACCCTCTCCTGTGCCCTAAGCCTTACCGTTCCCTAACCCTAACCCTAGCCAAGAACGCAAATCCACCACCAGCCTACACTTTATCCTACGCCGTTGCCTACTCCTGGCCCGTACGCTGGCACTGACCCGTGCGTCAGCACGTATCCCTAGCCTCCCACGTTTCCGTACCTTCACCTGTGCCCTAAGCCTTGCCGTTCCCTAACCCTAACACTAGCCTCGAACGGAAAACAACCACCAGCCCTACACCTTACCTTACGCCGTTGCCTAATCCTGGCCCGTACGCTGGCACTGACCCGTGCGTCAGCACGTAGCCTGACCCTCCCACGTTTCCGTACCCTCACCTGTGCCCTAAGCCTTGCCGTTCCCTAACCCTAACCCTAGCGTCGAACGGAAAACAACCACCAGCCCTACACCTTACCTTACGCCGTTGCCTAATCCTGGCCCGTACGCTGGCACTGACCCGTGCGTCAGCACGAAGCCTGACTCTCCCACGTTTTTGTACCCTCACCTGTGCCCTAAGCCTTGCCATTCCCTAACCCTAACCCTAGCCCGGAATGGAAACCCACCACCAGCCCTACACCTTACCCTACGCCGTTGCCTACTCCTGGCCTGTACTCTGGCACTGACCCGTGCATCAGCACGTAGCATTACCCTCCCGCGCTTCCGTACCCTCACCTGTGCCCTAAGCCTTGCCGTTCCCTAACCCTAACCCTAGCTCAGAACGCAAATCCACCACCAGCCCTACACTTTATCCTACGCCGTTGCCTACTCCTGGCCCGTACGCTGGCACTGACCCGTGCGTCAGCACGTATCCCTAGCCTCCCACGTTTCCGTACCTTCACCTGTGCCCTAAGCCTTGCCGTTCCCTAACCCTAACACTAGCCCGGAACGGAAACCCACCACCAGCCTGACACCTTACCTTACGCCGTACCCTATTCCTGGCCCGTACGCTGGCACTGAACGGTGCGTCAGCACGTAGCCTGACCCTCCCACGTTTTCGTACCCTCACCTGTGCCCTAAGCCTTGCCGTTCCCTAACGCTAACCCTAGCCCGGAATAGAAACCCACCACCAGCCCTACACCTTACCTTACGCCGTACCCTACTCCTGACCTGTACGCTGGCACTGACCCGTGCGTCAGCACATAGCCTGGCCCTCCCACATTTCCGTACCCTCACCTGTGCCCTAAGCCTTGCCGTTCCCTAACCCTAACCCTAGCCCGGAACGCAAATCCACCACCAGCCCTACACTTTATCCTACACCGTTGCCTACTCCTGGCCAGTACGCTGGCACTGACCCGTGCGTCAGCACGTAGCCCGACCCTCCCACGTTTCCGTACCCTTACCTGTGCCCTAAGCCTTGCCGTTCCCTAACCCTAACCCTAGCCTGGAACGGAAAACAACCACCAGCCCTACACCTTACCTTACGCCGTTGCCTACTCCTTGCCCGTACGCTGGCACTGACCCGTGCGTCAGCACGTAGCCTGACCCTCCCACGTTTCCGTACCCTCACCTGTGCCCTAAGCCTTGCCGTTCCCTAACCCTAACCCTAGCCCGGAATGGAAACCCACCACCAGCCCTACACCTTACCCTACGCCGTTGCCTACTCCTGGCCTGTACTCTGGCACTGCCCCGTGCATCAGCACGTAGCCTTACCCTCCCACGTTTCCGTAACCTCTCCTGTGCCCTAAGCCTTGCCGTTACCTAACCCTAACCCTAGCCCAGAACGCAAATCCACCACCAGCCTACACTTTATCCTACGCCGTTGCCTACTCCTGGCCCGTACGCTGGCACTGACCCGTGCGTCAGCACGTAGCCCGACCCTCCCACGTTTCCGTACCCTCACCTGTGCCCTAAGCCTTGCCGTTCCCTAACCCTAACCCTAGCCCGGAATAGAAACCCACCACCAGCCCCACACCTTACCTTACGCCGTACCCTACTCCTGACCCGTACGCTGGCACTGACCCGTGCGTCAGCACGTAGCCTGACCCTCCCACGTTTCCGTACCCTCACCTGTGCCCTAAGCCTTGCCGTTCCCTAACCCTAACCGTAGCCCAGAACGCAAATCCACCACCAGACCTAAACTTTATCCTATGCCGTTGCCTACTCCTGGCCCGTACGCAGGCACTGACCCGTGCGTCAGCACGTAGCCCGACCCTCCCACGTTTCCGTACCCTCACCTGTGCCCTAAGCCTTGCCATTCCCTAACACTAACCCTAGCCCGGAACGGAAACCCACCACCAGCCTGACACCTTACCTTACGCCGTACCCTATTCCTGGACCGTACGCTGGCACTGAACCGTGCGTCAGCACGTAGCCTGACCCTCCCACGTTTCCGTACCCTCACCTGTGCCCTAAGCCTTGCCGTTCCCTAACCCTAACCCTAGCCCAGAACGCAAATCCACCACCAGCCCTACACTTTATCCTACGCCGTTGCCTACTCCTGGCTCGTACGCTGGCACTGACCCGTGCGTCAGCACGTAGCCCGAGCCTCCCACGTTTCCGTACCCTCACCTGTGCCCTAAGCCTTGCCGTTCCCTAACCCTAACCCTAGCCTGGAACGGAAATCAACCACAAGCCCTACACCTTACCTTACGCCGTACCCTACTCCTGGCCCGTACGCTGGCACTGATCCGTGCATCAGCACGTAGCCTGAGCCTCCCACGTTTCCGTGCCCTCACCTGTGCCCTAAGCCTTGCCGTTCCCTAACCCTAACCATAGCCCGGAATAGAAACCCACCACCAGCCCTACACCTTACCTTACACCGTACCCTACTCCTGTCCCGTACGCTGGCACTGACCCGTGCGTCAGCACGTAGCCTGACCCTCCCACGTTTCCGTACCCTCACCTGTGCCCTAAGCCTTGCCGTTCCCTAACCCTAACCCTAGCCCGGAATAGAAACCCACCACCAGCCCTACACCTTACCTTACGCCGTACCCTACTCCTGTCCCGTACGCTGGCACTGACACGTGTGTCAGCACGTAGCCCGACCCTCCCACGTTTCCGTACCCTCACCTGTTCCCTAAGCCTTGCCGTTCCCTAACCCTAACCCTAGCCTGGATCGGAAACCAACCACCAGCCCTACACCTTACCTTACGCCGTTGCCTACTCCTGGCCCGTATGCTGGCACTGACCCGTGCGTCAGCACGTAGCCTGACCCTCCCACGTTTCCGTACCTTCACCTGTGCCCTAAGCCTTGTCGTTCGCTAACCCTAACCCTAGCCAAGTACGGAAACCCACCACCAGCCCTACACCTTACCCTACGCCGTTGCCTACTCCTGGCCTGTACACTGGCACTGACCCGTGCATCAGCACGTAGCCTTACGCTCCCGCGTTTCCGTACCCTGACCTGTGCCCTAAGCCTTGCCGTTCCCTAACACTAACCCTAGCCCAGAACGCAATTCCACCACCAGCCCTACACTTTATCCTACGCAGTTGCCTACTCCTGGCCGGTACGCTGGCACTAAACCGTGCGTCAGCCTGTAGCCCGACCCTACCAAGTTTCCGTACCCTCACCTGTGCCCTAAGCCTTGCCGTTCCCTAACCCTAACCCTAGCCTGGAACGGAAACCAACCAACAGCCCTACACCTTACCTTACACCGTTGCCTACTCCTGGCCCGTACGCTGGCACTGACCCGTGCGTCAGCACGAAGCCTGACCCTCCCACGTTTCCGTACCCTCACCTGTGCCCTAAGCTTTGCCGTTCCCTAACCCTAACACTAGCCCGGAACGGAAATCAACCACCAGCAATACACTTTATCCCACGCCGTTGCATACTCCAGGCCCGTACGCTGGCACTGACCTGTGCGTCAGCACGTAGCCCGACCCTCCCACGTTTCTGTACCCTCACCTGTGCCCTAAGCCTTGCCGTTCCCTAACCCTAACCCTAGCCCGGAATAGAAACCCACCACCAGCCCTACACCTTACCTTACGCCGTTGCCTACTCCTGGCCCGTACGCTGGCACTGACCCGTGCGTCAGCACGTAGCCTGACCCTCCCACGTTTCCGTACCCGCACCTGTGCCCTAAGCCTTGCCGTTCCGTAACCCTAACCCTAGCCCGGAATAGAAACCCACCACCAGCCCTACACCTTACCTTACGCCGTACCCTACTCCTGACCCGTACGCTGGCACTGACCCGTGCGTCTGCACGTAGGCTGACCCTCCCAGGTTTCCGTACCCTCACCTGTGCCCTAAGCCTTGCCGTTCCCTAACCCTAACCCTAGCCCGGAACGCAAATCCACCACCAGCCCTACACTTTATCCTACACCGTTTCCTACTCCTGGCCAGTACGCTGGCACTGACCCGTGCGTCAGCACGTAGCCCGACCCTCCCACGTTTCCGTACCCTTACCTGTGCCCTAAGCCTTGCCGTTCCCTAACCCTAACCCTAGCCTGGAATGCAAATCCACCACCAGCCCTAAACTTTGTCCTATGCCGTTGCCTACTCCTGGCCCGTACGCAGGCACTGACCCGTGCGTCAGCACGTAGCCTGACCCTCCCACGTTTCCGTACCCTCACCTGTGCCCTAAGCCTTGCCGTTCCCTAACCCTAACCCTAGCCCGGAACGGAAACCCACCACCAGCGTGACACCTTACCTTACGCCGTACCCTATTCCTGGACCGTACGCTGGCACTGAACCGTGCGTCAGCACGTAGCCTGACCCTCCCACGTTTCCGTACCCTCACCTGTGCCCTAAGCCTTGCCGTTCCCTAACCCTAACCCTAGCCCAGAACGCAAATCCACCACCAGCCCTACACTTTATCCTACGCCGTTGCCTACTCCTGGCCCGTACGCTGGCACTGAACCGTGCGTCAGCACGTAGCCCGACCATCCCACGTTTCCGTACCGTCACCTGTGCCCTAAGTCTTGCCGTTCCCTAACCCGAACCCTAGCCTGGAACGGAAACCAACCACCAGCCCTACACCTTACCTTACGCCGTTGCCTACTCCTGGCCCGTACGCTGGCATTGAACCGTGCGTCAGCAGGTAGCCTGACCCTCCCACGTTTCCGTACCCTCACCTGTGCCCTAAGCCTTGCCGTTCCCTAACCCTAACCCTAGCCCGGAACGGAAACCCACCAGGAGCCCTCCACCTTAACCTACGCCGTTGCCTACTCCTGGCCTGTACTCTGGCACTGACCCGTGCATCAGCACATAGCCTTACCCTCCCGCGTTTCCGTACCCTGACCTGTGCCCTAAGCCTTGCCGTACCCTAACCATAACCCTAGCCCAGAACGCAAATCCAACACCAACCCTACACTTTATCCTACGCCGTTGCCTACTCCTGGCCCGTACGCTGGCACTGACCTGTGCGTCAGCACGTAGCCCGAGCCTCCCACGTTTCCGTACCCTCACCTGTGCCCTAAGCCTTACCACTCCCTAACCCTAACCGTAGCCCGGAATGGAAACCTACCACCAGCCCTACACCTTACCTTACGCCGTACCCTATTCCTGGCCCGTATGCTGGCACTGAACCATGCGTCAGCATGTAGCCTGACCCTCCCACGTTTCCGTACCCTCACGTGTGCCCTAAGCCTTGCCATTCCCTAACCCTAACCCTAGCCCGGAATAGAAACCCACCACCAGCCCTACACCTTACCTTACGCTGTACCCTACTCCTGACCCGTACGCTGGCACTGACCCGTGCGTCAGCACGTAGCCTGACCCTCCCACGTTTCCGTACCCTCACCTGTGCCCTAAGCCTTGCCGTTCCCTAACCCTAACCCTAGCCCAGAACGCAAATCCACTACTAGCCCTAAACTTTATCCAATGCCGTTGCCTACTCCTGCCCCGTACGCTGGCACTGATCCGTGCATCAGCACGTAGCCTGAGCCTCCCACTATTAGGTGCCCTCACCTGGGCCCTAAGCCTTGCCGTTCCCTAACCCTAACCCTAGCCCAGAATAGAAACCTACAACCAGCCCTACACCTTACCTTACGCCGTACCCTACTTCTGTCCCGTACGCTGGCACTGACCCGTGCGTCAGCACGTAGCCTGACCCTCCCACGTTTCCGTACCCTCCCCTGTGCCCTAAGCCTTGCCGTTCCCTAACCCTAACCCTAGCCCGGAACGGAAATCCACCACCAGCCATACACTTTATCCTACGCCGTTGCCTACTCCTGGCCCTTACGCTGGCACTGACACGTGTGTCAGCACGTAGCCCGACCCTCCCACGTTTCCTTACCCTCACCTGTTCCCTAAGCCTTACCGTTCCCTAACCCTAACCCTAGCCTGGAACGGAAACCAACCACCAGCCCTACACCTTACCTTACGCCGTTGCCTACTCCTGGCCCGTATGCTGGCACTGACCCGTGCGTCAGCACGTAGCCTGACCCTCCCACGTTTCCGTACCATGACCTGTGTCCTAAGCCTTGTCGTTCGCTAACCCTAACCCTAGCCAAGTACGGAAACCCACCACCAGCCCTACACCTTACCCTACGCCGTTGCCTACTCCTGGCCTGTACTCTGGCACTGACCCGTGCATCAGCACGTAGCCTTACGCTCCCGCGATTCCGTACCCTCACCTGTGCCCTAAGCCTTGCCGTTCCCTAACCCTAACCATAGCCTGTAACGGAAATCAACCACAAGCCCTACACCTTACCTTATGCCGTACACTACTCCTGGCCCGTACACTGGCGCTGACCCGTGCGTCAGCACGTAGCCTTACCCTCCCACGTTTCCGTACCCTCACCTGTGCCCTAAGCCTTGCCGTTCCCTAACCCTAACCCTAGCCTGGAACGGAAACCCACAACCAGCCCTACACCTTGCCTTACGCCGTACCCTATTCCTGGCCCGTACGCTGGCACTGAACCGTGCGTCAGCACGTAGCCTGACCCTCCCACGTCTCCGTACCCTCACCTGTGCCCTAAGCCTTGCCGTTCCCTAACCCTAAACCTAGCCCGGAATAGAAACCCACCACCAGCCCTACACCTACTTTATGCCGTGCCGTACTCCTGACCTGTACGCTGGCACTGACCTGTGCGTCAGCACGTAGCCTGACCCTCCCACGTTTCCGTAACCTCACCTGTGCCCTAAGCCTTGCCGTACCCTAACCCTAACCCTAGACCGGAACGCAAATCCACCACCAGCCCTACACTTTATCCTACGCCGTTGCCTACTCCTGGCCCGTATGCTGGCACTGATACGTGCGTCAGCACGTAGCCCGACCCTCCCACGTTTCCGTACCCTCACCTGTGGCCTAAGCCTTGCCGTTCCCTAACCCTAACCCTAGCCTGGAACGGAAACCAACCACCAGCCCTACACCTTACCTTACGCCGTTGCCAACTCCTGGTCCGTACGCTGGCACTGATACGTGCGTCAGCACGTAGCCTGACCCTCCCACGTTTCCGTGCCCTCACATGTGCCCTAAGCCTTGCCGTTCCCTAACCCTAACCCTAGCCCGGAATAGAAGCCCACCACCAGCCCTACACCTTGCCTTACGCCTTTGCCTACTCCTGGCCCGTACGCTGCAACTGACCCGTGCGTCAGCACGTAGCCTGACCCTCCCACATTTCCGTACCCTCACCTGTGCCTTAAGCCTTGCCGTTCCCTAACCCTAAACCTAGCCCGGAATGGAAACACACCACCAGCCCTACACTTTATCCTACGCCGTTGGCTACTCCTGGCCCGTATGCTGGCACTAACCCGTGCGTCAGCACAGGGCCCGACCCTCCCACGTTTCCGTACCCTCTCCTTTGCCCTAAGACTTGCCGTTCACTAACCCTAGCCCTAGCCTGAAACGGAAATCAACCACAAGGCCTACACCTTACCTTACGCCGTACACTACTCCTGGCCCGTACGTTGGCACTGACCCGTGCGTCAGCACGTAGCCTGACCCTCCCACGTTTCCGTACCCTCACCTGTGCCCTAAGCCTTGCCGTTCCCTAACCCTAACCCTAGCCCGGAATAGAAACCCACCACCAGCCCTACACCTTACCTTACGCCGTACCCTATTCCTGGCCCGTACGCTGGCACTGAACCGTGCGTCAGCACGTAGCCTGACCCTCCCACGTTTCCGTACCCTCACCTGTGCCCTAAGCCTTGCCGTTCCCTAACCCTAACCCTAGCCTGGAATGCAAATCCACCACCAGCCATAAACTTTGTCCTATGCCGTTGCCTACTCCTGGCCCGTACGCAGGCACTGACCCGTGCGTCAGCACGTAGCCCGACCCTCCCACGTTTCCGTACCCTCACCTGTGCCCTAAGCCTTGCCGTTCCCTAACCCTAACCCTAGCCCGGAACGGAAACCCACCACCAGCCCTACACCTTACCTTACGCTGTACCCTATTCCTGGACCGTACGCTGGCACTGAACCGTGCGTCAGCACGTAGCCTGACCCTCCCACGTTTCCGTACCCTCACCTGTGCCCTAAGCCTTGCCGTTCCCTAACCCTAACCCTAGCCCGGACCGCAAATCCACCATCAGCCCTACACTTTATCCTACGCCGTTGCCTACTCCTGGCCCGTACGCTGGCACTGACCCGTGCGTCAGCACGTAGCCCGACCCTCCCACGTTTAAGTACCCTCACCTGTGCCCTAAGCCTTGCCGTTCCCTAACCCTAACCCTAGCCCGGAATGGAAACCCACCACCAGCCCTACACCTTACCCTACGCCGTTGCCTACTCCTGGCCTGTACTCTGGCACTGACCCGTGCATCAGCAGGTAGCCTTACCCTCCCGCGTTTCCGTACCCTCACCTGTGCCCTAAGCCTTGCCGTTCCCTAACCCTAACCCTAGCCCAGAACGCAAATCCACCACCAGCCCTACACTTTATCCTACGCCGTTGCCTACTCCTGGCCCGTACGCTGGCACTGAACCGTGCGTCAGCACGTAGCCCGTCCCTCACACGTTTCCGTAGGCTCACCTGTGCCCTAAGCCTTGCCGTTCCCTAACCCTAACCCTAGCCCGGAACGCAAATCCACCATCAGCCCTACACTTTATCCTACGCCGTTGCCTACTCCTGGCCCGTACGCTGGCACTGACCCGTGCGTCAGCACGTAGCCCGACCCTCCCACGTTTCCGTACCCTCACCTGTGCACTAAGCCTTGCCGTTCCCTAACCCTAACCCTAGCCTGGATCGGAAAACAACCACCAGCCCTACACTATATCCTACGCCGTTGCATACTCCTGGCCCGTACGCTGGCACTGACCCGTGCGTCAGCACGTAGCCTGACCCTCCCACGTTTCCGTTCCCTCACCTGTGCCCTAAGCCTTGCCGTTCCCTAACCCTAACCCTAGCCCGGAATAGAAACCCACCACCAGCCCTACACCTTACCCTACCCCGTTGCCTACTCCTGGTCTGTACTCTGGCACTGACCCTTGCATCAGAACGTAGCCTTACCCTCCCGCGTTTCCGTACACTGACCTGTGCCCTAAGCCTTGCCGTTCCCTAAAACTAACCCTAGCCAAGAACGTAAATCAACCACAAGCCCGACACCTTACCTTACGCCGTACCCTACTCCTGGCCCATACGCTGGCACTGAACTTTGCGTCAGCAGGTAGCCTGACCCTCCCACGTTTCCGAACCCTCACCTGTGCCCTAAGCCTTGCCGTTCCCTAACACTAACCCTAGCCCGGTATAGAAAACCCCCACCAGCCCTACACCTTACCTTACCCCGTACCCTACTCCTGACCTGTACGCTGCCACTGACCTGTGCGTCAGCACGTAGCCTGATCCTCCCACGTTTCCGTACCCTCACATGTGCCCTAAGACTTGCCGTTCCCTAACCCTAATCCTAGCCCGGAACGCAAATCCACCAACAGCCCTACACTTTATCCTACGCCGTTGCCTACTCCTGGCCCGTACGCTGGCACTGACTCGTGCGTCAGCACGTAGCCCGACCCTCCCAGGTTTCCGTACCCTCACCTGTGCCCTAAGCCTTGCCGTTCCATAACCCTAACCCTAGCCTGGAACGGAAACCAACAACCATCCCTAAACCTTACCTTACGCCGTTGCCTACTCCTGGCCCGTACGCTGGCACTGACCTGTGCATCAGCACGTAGCCCGAGCCTCCCACGTTTCCGTACCCTCTACTGTGCCCTAAGCCTTGCCGTTCCCTAACCCTAACCGTAGCCCGGAACGGAAACCTACCACCAGCCCTACACCTTACCTTACGCCGTACCCTATTCCAGGCCCGTACGCTGGCACTGAACCATGCGTCAGCACGTAGCCTGACCCACCCACGTTTCCGTACCCTCACCTGTGCCCTAAGCCTTGCCGTTCCCTAACACTAACCCTAGCCCGGAATAGAAACCCACCACCAGCCCTACACCTTACCTTACGCTGTACCCTACTCCTGACCCGTACGCTGGCACTGACCCGTGCGTCAGCACGTAGCCTGACCCTCCCACGTTTCCGTACCCTCACCTGTGCCCTAAGCCTTGCCGTTCCCTAACCCTAACCCTAGCCCGGAACGCAAATCCACCACCAGCCCTACACTTTATCCTACGCCGTTGCCTACTCCTGGCCCGTACGCTGGCACTGACCCGTGCATCAGCACGTAGCTTGACCCTCCCACGTTTCCGTACCCTCACCTGTGCCCTAAGCCTTGCCGTTCCCTAACCCTAACCCTAGCCCAGAACGCAAATCCACCACCAGCCCTAAACTTTATCCTATGCCGTTTCCTACTCCTGGCCCGTACGCAGGCACTGACCCGTGCGTCAGCACGTAGCCCGACCCTCCCACGTTTCCGTACCCTCACCTGTGCCCTAAGCCTTGCCGTTCCCTCACCCTAACCCTAGACTGGAACGGAAATCAACCAGAAGCCCTACACCTTACCTTACGCCGTACCCTACTCCTGGCCCGTACGCTGGCACTGATCCGTGCATCAGCACGTAGCCTGAGCCTCCCACGTTTCCGTGCCCTCACCTGTGCCCTAAGCCTTGCCGTTCCCTAACCCTAACCCTAGCCCGGAATAGAAACCCACCACCAGCCCTACACCTTACCTTACGCCGTACCCTACTCCTGACCCGTACGCTGGCACTGACCCGTGCGTCAGCATGTAGCCTGACCCTCCCACGTTTCCGTGCCCTCACATGTGCCCTAAGTCTTGCCGTTCCCTAACCCTAACCCTAGCCCGGAATAGAAGCCCACCACCAGCCCTACACCTTGCCTTACGCCTTTGCCTACTCCTGGCCCGTACGCTGCAACTGACCCGTGCGTCAGCACGTAGCCTGACCCTCCCACATTTCCGTACCCTCACCTGTGCCTTAAGCCTTGCCGTTCCCTAACCCTAAACCTAGCCCGGAATGGAAACACACCACCAGCCCTACACTTTATCCTACGCCGTTGGCTACTCCTGGCCCGTATGCTGGCACTAACCCGTGCGTCAGCACAGGGCCCGACCCTCCCACGTTTCCGTACCCTCTCCTTTGCCCTAAGACTTGCCGTTCACTAACCCTAGCCCTAGCCTGAAACGGAAATCAACCACAAGGCCTACACCTTACCTTACGCCGTACACTACTCCTGGCCCGTACGTTGGCACTGACCCGTGCGTCAGCACGTAGCCTGACCCTCCCACGTTTCCGTACCCTCACCTGTGCCCTAAGCCTTGCCGTTCCCTAACCCTAACCCTAGCCCGGAATAGAAACCCACCACCAGCCCTACACCTTACCTTACGCCGTACCCTATTCCTGGCCCGTACGCTGGCACTGACCCGTGCGTCAGCACGTAGCCTGACCCTCCCACGTTTCCGTACCCTCACCTGTGCCCTAAGCCTTGCCGTTCCCTAACCCTAACCCTAGCCTGGAATGCAAATCCACCACCAGCCATAAACTTTGTCCTATGCCGTTGCCTACTCCTGGCCCGTACGCAGGCACTGACCCGTGCGTCAGCACGTAGCCCGACCCTCCCACGTTTCCGTACCCTCACCTGTGCCCTAAGCCTTGCCGTTCCCTAACCCTAACCCTAGCCCGGAACGGAAACCCACCACCAGCCCTACACCTTACCTTACGCTGTACCCTATTCCTGGACCGTACGCTGGCACTGAACCGTGCGTCAGCACGTAGCCTGACCCTCCCACGTTTCCGTACCCTCACCTGTGCCCTAAGCCTTGCCGTTCCCTAACCCTAACCCTAGCCCGGACCGCAAATCCACCATCAGCCCTACACTTTATCCTACGCCGTTGCCTACTCCTGGCCCGTACGCTGGCAGTGACCCGTGCGTCAGCACGTAGCCCGACCCTCCCACGTTTCCGTACCCTCACCTGTGCCCTAAGCCTTGCTGTTCCCTAACCCTAACCCTAGCCCGGAATGGAAACCCACCACCAGCCCTACACCTTACCCTACGCCGTTGCCTACTCCTGGCCTGTACTCTGGCACTGACCCGTGCATCAGCAGGTAGCCTTACCCTCCCGCGTTTCCGTACCCTCACCTGTGCCCTAAGCCTTGCCGTTCCCTAACCCTAACCCTAGCCCAGAACGCAAATCCACCACCAGCCCTACACTTTATCCTACGCCGTTGCCTACTCCTGGCCCGTACGCTGGCACTGAACCGTGCGTCAGCACGTAGCCCGTCCCTCACACGTTTCCGTAGGCTCACCTGTGCCCTAAGCCTTGCCGTTCCCTAACCCTAACCCTAGCCCGGAACGCAAATCCACCATCAGCCCTACACTTTATCCTACGCCATTGCCTACTCCTGGCCCGTACGCTGGCACTGACCCGTGCGTCAGCACGTAGCCCGACCCTCCCACGTTTCCGTACCCTCACCTGTGCACTAAGCCTTGCCGTTCCCTAACCCTAACCCTAGCCTGGATCGGAAAACAACCACCAGCCCTACACTATATCCTACGCCGTTGCATACTCCTGGCCCGTACGCTGGCACTGACCCGTGCGTCAGCACGTAGCCTGACCCTCCCACGTTTCCGTTCCCTCACCTGTGCCCTAAGCCTTGCCGTTCCCTAACCCTAACCCTAGCCCGGAATAGAAACCCACCACCAGCCCTACACCTTACCCTACCCCGTTGCCTACTCCTGGTCTGTACTCTGGCACTGACCCTTGCATCAGAACGTAGCCTTACCCTCCCGCGTTTCCGTACCCTGACCTGTGCCCTAAGCCTTGCCGTTCCCTAAAACTAACCCTAGCCAAAAACGTAAATCAACCACAAGCCCGACACCTTACCTTACGCCGTACCCTACTCCTGGCCCGTACGCTGGCACTGAACTTTGCGTCAGCAGGTAGCCTGACCCTCCCACGTTTCCGAACCCTCACCTGTGCCCTAAGCCTTGCCGTTCCCTAACACTAACCCTAGCCCGGTATAGAAAACCCCCACCAGCCCTACACCTTACCTTATCCCGTACCCTACTCCTGACCTGTACGCTGCCACTGACCTGTGCGTCAGCACGTAGCCTGATCCTCCCACGTTTCCGTACCCTCACATGTGCCCTAAGACTTGCCGTTCCCTAACCCTAATCCTAGCCCGGAACGCAAATCCACCAACAGCCCTACACTTTATCCTACGCTGTTGCCTACTCCTGGCCCGTACGCTGGCACTGACTCGTGCGTCAGCACGTAGCCCGACCCTCCCAGGTTTCCGTACCCTCACCTGTGCCCTAAGCCTTGCCGTTCCATAACCCTAACCCTAGCCTGGAACGGAAACCAACAACCATCCCTAAACCTTACCTTACGCCGTTGCCTACTCCTGGCCCGTACGCTGGCACTGACCTGTGCATCAGCACGTAGCCCGAGCCTCCCACGTTTCCGTACCCTCACCTGTGCCCTAAGCCTTGCCGTTCCCTAACCCTAACCGTAGCCCGGAACGGAAACCTACCACCAGCCCTACACCTTACCTTACGCCGTACCCTATTCCTGGCCCGTACGCTGGCACTGAACCATGCGTCAGCACGTAGCCTGACCCACCCACGTTTCCGTACCCTCACCTGTGCCCTAAGCCTTGCCGTTCCCTAACACTAACCCTAGCCCGGAATAGAAACCCACCACCAGCCCTACACCTTACCTTACGCTGTACCCTACTCCTGACCCGTACGCTGGCACTGACCCGTGCGTCAGCACGTAGCCTGACCCTCCCACGTTTCCGTACCCTCACCTGTGCCCTAAGCCTTGCCGTTCCCTAACCCTAACCCTAGCCCGGAACGCAAATCCACCACCAGCCCTACACTTTATCCTACGCCGTTGCCTACTCCTGGCCCGTACGCTGGCACTGACCCGTGCATCAGCACGTAGCTTGACCCTCCCACGTTTCCGTACCCTCACCTGTGCCCTAAGCCTTGCCGTTCCCTAACCCTAACCCTAGCCCAGAACGCAAATCCACCACCAGCCCTAAACTTTATCCTATGCCGTTTCCTACTCCTGGCCCGTACGCAGGCACTGACCCGTGCGTCAGCACGTAGCCCGACCCTCCCACGTTTCCGTACCCTCACCTGTGCCCTAAGCCTTGCCGTTCCCTCACCCTAACCCTAGACTGGAACGGAAATCAACCAGAAGCCCTACACCTTACCTTACGCCGTACCCTACTCCTGGCCCGTACGCTGGCACTGATCCGTGCATCAGCACGTAGCCTGAGCCTCCCACGTTTCCGTGCCCTCACCTGTGCCCTAAGCCTTGCCGTTCCCTAACCCTAACCCTAGCCCGGAATAGAAACCCACCACCAGCCCTACACCTTACCTTACGCCGTACCCTACTCCTGACCCGTACGCTGGCACTGACCCGTGCGTCAGCATGTAGCCTGACCCTCCCACGTTCCCGTACCCTCACCTGTGCCCTAAGTCTTGCCGTTCCCTAACCCTAAACCTAGCCCAGAACGCAAATCCACCACCAGCCCTAAACTTTATCCTACGCCGTTGCCTATTCCTGGCCCGTACGCTGGCACTGACCCGTGCGTCAGCACGTAGCCCGACCCTCCCACGTTTCCGTACCGTCACCTGTGCCCTAAGCCTTGCCCTTCCCTAACCCTAACCCTAGCATGGAACGGAAACCAACCACCAGCCCTACACCTTACCTTACGCCGTTGCCTACTCCTGGCCCGTACGCTGGCATTGAACCGTGCGTCAGCAGGTAGCCTGACCCTCCCACGTTTCCGTACCCTCACCTGTGCCCTAAGCCTTGCCGTTCCCTAACCCTAACCCTAGCCCGGAACGGAAACCCACCAGGAGCCCTACACCTTAACCTACGCCGTTGCCTACTCCTGGCCTGTACTCTGGCACTGACCCGTGCATCAGCACGTAGCCTTACCCTCCCGCGTTTCTGTACCCTGACCTGTTCCCTAAGCCTTGCCGTTCCCTAACCATAACCCTAGCCCAGAACGCAAATCCACCACCAGCCCTACACTTTATCCTACGCCGTTGCCTACTCCTGGCCCGTACGCTGGCACTGACCTGTGCGTCAGCACGTAGCCCTGGCCTCCCACGTTTCCGTACCCTCACCTGTGCCCTAAGCCTTACCATTCCCTAACCCTAACCGTAGCCCGGAATGGAAACCTACCACCAGCCCTACACCTTACCTTACGCCGTACCCTATTCCTGGCCCGTACGCTGGCACTGAACCATGCGTCAGCATGTAGCCTGACCCTCCCACGTTTCCGTACCCTCACCTGTGCCCTAAGCCTTGCCATTCCCTAACCCTAACCCTAGCCCGGAATAGAAACCCACCACCAGCCCTACACCTTACCTTACGCTGTACCCTACTCCTGACCCGTACGCTGGCACTGACCCGTGCGTCAGCACGTAGCCTGACCCTCCCACGTTTCCGTACCCTCACCTGTGCCCTAAGCCTTGCCGTTCCCTAACCCTAACCCTAGCCCAGAACGCAAATCCACCAGCAGCCCTAAACTTTATCCAATGCCGTTGCCTACTCCTGCCCCGTACGCTGGCTCTGATCCGTGCATCAGCACGTAGCCTGAGCCTCCCACGATTAGGTGCCCTCACCTGGGCCCTAAGCCTTGCCGTTCCCTAACCCTAACCCTAGCCCGGAATAGAAACCCACCACCAGCCCTACACCTTACCTTACGCCGTACCCTACTCCTGTCCCGTACGCTGGCACTGACCCGTGCGTCAGCACGTAGCCTGACCCTCCCACGTTTCCGTACCCTCCCCTGTGCCCTAAGCCTTGCCGTTCCCTAACCCTAACCCTAGCCCGGAACGCAAATCCACCACCAGCCCTACACTTTATCCTACGCCGTTGCCTACTCCTGGCCCTTACGCTGGCACTGACACGTGTGTCAGCACGTAGCCCGACCCTCCCACGTTTCCGTACCCTCACCTGTTCCCTAAGCCTTACCGTTCCCTAACCCTAACCCTAGCCTGGAACGGAAACCAACCACCAGCCCTACACCTTACCTTACGCCGTTGCCTACTCCTGGCCCGTATGCTGGCACTGACCCGTGCGTCAGCACGTAGCCTGACCCTCCCACGTTTCCGTACCATGACCTGTGTCCTAAGCCTTGTCGTTCGCTAACACTAACCCTAGCCAAGTATGGAAACCCACCATCAGCCCTACACCTTACCCTACGCCGTTGCCTACTCCTGGCCTGTACTCTGGCACTGACCCGTGCATCAGCACGTAGACTTACGCTCCCGCGTTTCCGTACCCTCATCTGTGCCCTAAGCCTTGCCGTTCCCTAACCCTAACCCTAGCCTGTAACGGAAATCAACCACAAGCCCTACACCTTACCTTACGCCGTACACTACTCCTGGCCCGTACACTGGCGCTGACCCGTGCGTCAGCACGTAGCCTTACCCTCCCACGTTTCCGTACCCTCACCTGTGCCCTAAGCCTTGCCGTTCCCTAACCCTAACCCTAGCCCGGAACGGAAACCCACAACCAGCCCTACACCTTACCTTACGCCGTACCCTATTCCTGGCCCGTACGCTGGCACTGAACCGTGCGTCAGCACGTAGCCTGACCCTCCCACGTTTCCGTACCCTCACCTGTGCCCTAAGCCTTGCCGTTCCCTAACCCTAAACCTAGCCCGGAATAGAAACCCACCACCAGCCCTACACCTACCTTACGCCGTGCCGTACTCCTGACCTGTACGCTGGCACTGACCTGTGCGTCAGCACGTAGCCTGACCCTCCCACGTTTCCGTAACCTCACCTGTGCCCTAAGCCTTGCCGTACCCTAACCCTAACCCTAGACCGGAACGCAAATCCACCACCAGCCCTACACTTTATCCTACGCCGTTGCCTACTCCTGGCCCGTACGCTGGCACTGATACGTGCGTCAGCACGTAGCCCGACCCTCCCACGTTTCCGTACCCTCACCTGTGCCCTAAGCCTTGCCGTTCCCTAACCCTAACCCTAGCCTGGAACGGAAACCAACCACCAGCCCTACACCTTACCTTACGCCGTTACCAACTCCTGGCCCGTACACTGGCACTGACCCGTGCGTCAGCACGTAGCCTGACCCTCCCACGTTTCCGTGCCCTCACATTTGCCCTAAGCCTTGCCGTTCCCTAACCCTAACCCTAGCCCGGAATAGAAACCCACCACCAGCCCTACACATTGCCTTACGCCTTTGCCTACTCCTGGCCCGTACGCTGCAACTGACCCGTGCGTCAGCACGTAGCCTGACCCTCCCACATTTCCGTACCCTCACCTGTGCCTTAAGCCTTGCCGTTCCCTAACCCTAAACCTAGCCCGGAATGGAAACACACCACCAACCCTACACTTTATCCTACGCCGTTGGCTACTCCTGGCCCGTATGCTGGCACTAACCCGTGCGTCAGCACAGGGCCCGACCCTCCCACGTTTCCGTACCCTCTCCTTTGCCCTAAGACTTGCCGTTCACTAACCCTAGCCCTAGCCTGAAACGGAAATCAACCACAAGCCCTACACCTTACCTTACGCCGTACACTACTCCTGGCCCGTACGTTGGCACTGACCCGTGCGTCAGCACGTAGCCTGACCCTCCCACGTTTCCGTACCCTCACCTGTGCCCTAAGCCTTGCCGTTCCCTAACCCTAACCCTAGCCCGGAATAGAAACCCACCACCAGCCCTACACCTTACCTTACGCCGTACCCTATTCCTGGCCCGTACGCTTGCACTGAACCGTGCGTCAGCACGTAGCCTGACCCTCCCACGTTTCCGTACCCTCACCTGTGCCCTAAGCCTTGCCGTTCCCTAACCCTAACCCTAGCCTGGAATGCAAATCCACCACCAGCCCTAAACTTTCTCCTATGCCGTTGCCTACTCCTGGCCCGTACGCAGGCACTGACCCGTGCGTCAGCACGTAGCCCGACCCTCCCACGTTTCCGTACCCTCACCTGTGCCCTAAGCCTTGCCGTTCCCTAACCCGAACCCTAGCCTGGAACGGAAAACAACCACCAGCCCTACACCTTACCTTACGCCGTTGCCTACTCCTGGCCCGTACGCTGGCATTGAACCGTGCGTCAGCAGTTAGCCTGACCCTCCCACGTTTCCGCACCCTCACCTGTGCCCTAAGCCTTGCCGTTCCCTAACCCTAACCCTAGCCCGGAACGGAAAACCACCAGGAGCCCTACACCTTAACCTACGCCGTTGCCTACTCCTGGCCTGTACTCTGGCACTGACCCGTGCAACAGCACGTAGCCTTACCCTCCCGCGTTTCCGTACCCTGACCTGTGCCCTAAGCCTTGCCGTTCCCTAACCATAACCCTAGCAGAGAACGCAAATCCACCACCAGCCCTACACTTTATCCTACGCCGTTGCCTACTCCTGGCCCGTACGCTGGCACTGACCTGTGCGTCAGCACGTAGCCAGAGCCTCCCACGTTTCCGTACCCTCACCTGTGCCCTAAGCCTTACCATTCCCTAACCCTAACCGTAGCCCGGAATGGAAACCTACCACCAGCCCTACACCTTACCTTACGCCGTACCCTATTCCTGGCCCGTACGCTGGCACTGAACCATGCGTCAGCATGTAGCCTGACCCTCCCACGTTTCCGTACCCTCACGTGTGCCCTAAGGCTTGCCATTCCTTAACCCTAACCCTAGCCCGGAATAGAAACCCACCACCAGCCCTACACCTTACCTTACGCTGTGCCCTACTCCTGACCCGTACGCTGGCACTGACCCGTGCGTCAGCACGTAGCCTGACCCTCCAACGTTTCCGTACCCTCACCTGTGCCCTAAGCCTTGCCGTTCCCTAACCCTAACCCTAGCCCCGAACGCAAATCCACCAACAGCCCTAAACTTTATCCAATGCCGTTGCCTACTCCTGCCCCATACGCTGGCACTGATCCGTGCATCAGCACGTAGCCTGAGCCTCCCACGATTAGGTGCCCTCACCTGGGCCCTAAGCCTTGCCGTTCCCTAACCCTAACCCTAGCCCGGAATAGAAACCCACCACCAGCCCTACACCTTACCTTACGCCGTACCCTACTCCTGTCCCGTACGCTGGCACTGACCCGTGCGTCAGCACGTAGCCTGACCCTCCCACGTTTCCGTACCCTCCCCTGTGCCCTAAGCCTTGCCGTTCCCTAACCCTAACCCTAGGCCGGAACGCAAATCCACCACCAGCCCTACACTTTATCCTACGCCGTTGCCTACTCCTGGCCCTTACGCTGGCACTGACACGTGTGTCAGCACGTAGAACGACCCTCCAACGTTTCCGTACCCTCACCTGTTCCCTAAGCCTTACCGTTCCCTAACCCTAACCCTAGACTGGAACGGAAACCAACCACCAGCCCTACACCTTACCTTACGCCGTTGCCTACTCCTGGCCCGTATGCTGGCACTGACCCGTGCGTCAGCACGTAGCCTGACCCTCCCACGTTTCCGTACCATGACCTGTGTCCTAAGCCTTGTCGTTCGCTAACCCTAACCCTAGCCAAGTACGGAAACCCATCACCAGCCCTACACCTTACCCTACGCCGTTGCCTACTCCTGGCCTGTACTCTGGCACTGACCCGTGCATCAGCACGTAGCCTTACGCTCCCGCGTTTCCGTACCCTCACCTGTGCCCTAAGCCTTGCCGTTCCCTAACCCTAACCCTAGCCTGTAACGGAAATCAACCACAAGCCCTACACCTTACCTTACGCCGTACACTACTCCTGGCCCGTACAGTGGCGCTGACCCGTGCGTCAGCACGTAGCCTTACCCTCCCACGTTTCCGTACCATCACATGTGCCCTAAGCCTTGCCGTTCCCTAACCCTAACCCTAGCCTGGAACGGAAACCCACAACCAGCCCTACACCTTACCTTACGCCGTACCCTATTCCTGGCCCGTACGCTGGCACTGAACCGTGCGTCAGCACGTAGCCTGTCCCTCCCACGTTTCCGTACCCTCACCTGTGCCCTAAGCCTTGCCGTTCCCTAACCCTAAACCTAGCCCGGAATAGAAACCCACCACCAGCCCTACACCTACCTTACGCCGTGCCGTACTCCTGACCGGTACGCTGGCACTAACCTGTGCGTCAGCACGTAGCCTGACCCTCCCACGTTTCCGTAACCTCACCTGTGCCCTAAGCCTTGCCGTACCCTAACCCTAACCCTAGACCGGAACGCAAATCCACCACCAGCCCTACACTTTATCCTACGCCGTTGCCTACTCCTGGCCCGTACGCTGGCACTGATACGTGCGTCAGCACGTAGCCCGACCCTCCCACGTTTCCGTACCCTCACCTGTGCCCTAAGCCTTGCCGTTCCCTAACCCTAACCCTAGCCTGGAACGGAAACCAACCACCAGCCCTACACCTTACCTTACGCCGTTGCCAACTCCTGGCCCGTACGCTGGCACTGACACGTGCGTCAGCACGTAGCCTGACCCTCCCACGTTTCCGTGCCCTCACATGTGCCCTAAGCCTTGCCGTTCCCTAACCCTAACCCTAGCCCGGAATAGAAACCCACCACCAGCCCTACACCTTGCCTTACGCCTTTGCCTACTCCTGGCCCGTACGCTGCAACTGACCCGTGCGTCAGCACGTAGCCTGACCCTCCCACATTTCCGTACCCTCACCTGTGCCTTAAGCCTTGCCGTTCCCTAACCCTAAACCTAGCCCGGAATGGAAACACACCACCAGCCCTACACTTTATCCTACGCCGTTGGCTACTCCTGGCACGTATGCTGGCACTAACCCGTGCGTCAGCACAGGGCCCGACCCTCCCACGTTTCCGTACCCTCTCCTTTTCCCTAAGACTTGCCGTTCACTAACCCTAGCCCTAGCCTGAAACGGAAATCAACCACAAGCCCTACACCTTACCTTACGCCGTACACTACTCCTGGCCCGTACGTTGGCACTGACCCGTGCGTCAGCACGTAGCCTGACCCTCCCACGTTTCCGTACCCTCACCTGTGCCCTAAGCCTTGCCGTTCCCTAACCCTAACCCTAGCCCGGAATAGAAACCCACCACCAGCCCTACACCTTACCTTACGCCGTACCCTATTCCTGGCCCGTACGCTGGCACTGAACCGTGCGTCAGCACGTAGCCTGACCCTCCCACGTTTCCGTACCCTCACCTGTGCCCTAAGCCTTGCCGTTCCCTAACCCTATCACTAGCCTGGAATGCAAATCCACCACCAGCCATAAACTTTGTCCTATGCCGTTGCCTACTCCTGGCCCGTACGCAGGCACTGACTCGTGCGTCAGCACGTAGCCCGACCCTCCCACGTTTCCGTACCCTCACCTGTGCCCTAAGCCTTGCCGTTCCCTAACCCTAACCCTAGCCCGGAACGGAAACCCACCACCAGCGTGACACCTTACCTTACGACGTACCCTATTCCTGGACCGTACGCTGGCACTGAACCGTGCGTCAGCACGTAGCCTGACCCTCCCTCGTTTCCGTACCCTCACCTGTGCCCTAAGCCTTGCCGTTCCCTAACCCTAACCCTAGCCCAGAACGCAAATCCACCACCAGCCCTACACTTTATCCTACGCCGTTGCCTACTCCTGGCCCGTACGCTGGCACTGAACCGTGCGTCAGCACGTAGCCCGACCCTCCCACGTTTCCGTACCGTCACCTGTGCCCTAAGCCTTGCCGTTCCCTAACCCGAACCCTAGCCTGGAACGGAAACCAACCACCAGCCCTACACCTTACCTTACGCCGTTGCCAACTCCTGGCCCGTACGCTGGCATTGAACCGTGCGTCAGCAGGTAGCCTGACCCTCCCACGTTTCCGTACCCTCACCTGTGCCCTAAGCCTTGCCGTTCCCTAACCCTAACCCTAGCCCGGAATGGTAACCCACCACGAGCCCTACACCTTAACCTACGCCGTTGCCCACTCCTGGCCTGTACTCTGGCACTGACCCATGCATCAGCACGTAGCCTTACCCTCCCGCGTTTCCGTACCCTGACCTGTGCCCTAAGACTTGCCGTTCCCTAACCATAACCCAAGCCCAGAACGCAAATCCACCACCAGCCCTACACTTTATCCTACGCCGTTGCCTACTCCTGGCCCGTACGCTGGCACTGACCTGTGCGTCAGCACGTAGACCGAGCCTCCCACGTTTCCGTACCCTCACCTGTGCCCTAAGCCTTGCCGTTCCCTAACCCTAAGCATAGCCCGGAATGGAAACCTACCACCAGCCCTACACCTTACCTTACGCCGTACCCTATTCCTGGCCCGTACGCTGGCACTGAACCATGCGTCAGTACGTAGCCTGACCCTCCCACGTTTCCGTACCCTCACCTGTGCCCTAAGTCTTGCCGTTCCCTAACCCTAACCCTAGCCCGGAATAGAAACCCACCACCAGCCCTACACCTTACCTTACGCTGTACCCTACTCCTGACCCGTACGCTGGCACTGACCCGTGCATCAGCACATACCCTGACCCTCCCACGTTTCCGTACCTCACCTGTGCCCTAAGCCTTGCCGTTCCCTAACCCTAACCCTAGCCCGGAACGCCAATCCACCACCAGCCCTACACTTTATCCTACGCCGTTGCCTACTCCTGGCCCGTACGCTGGCACTGACCCGTGCATCAGCACGTAGCTTGACCCTCCCACGTTTCCGTACCCTCACCTGTGCCCTAAGCCTTGCCGTTCCCTAACCCTAACCCTAGCCCAGAACGCAAATCCACCACCAGCCCTAAACTTTATCTTATGCCGTTGCCTACTCCTGCCCCGTACGCTGGCACTGATCCGTGCATCAGCACGTAGCCTGAGCCTCCCACGATTAGGTGCCCTCACCTGGGCCCTAAGCCTTGCCGTTCCCTAACCCTAACCCTAGCCCGGAATAGAAACCCACCACCAGCCCTACACCTTACCTTACACCGTACCCTACTCCTGTCCCGTACGCTGGCACTGACCCGTGCGTCAGCACGTAGCCTGACCCTCCCACGTTTCCGTACCCTCCCCTGTGCCCTAAGCCTTGCCGTTCCCTGACCCTAACCCTAGGCCGGAACGCAAATCCACCACCAGCCCTACACTTTATCCTACGCCGTTGCCTACTCCTGGCCCTTACGCTGGCACTGACAAGTGTGTCAGCACGTAGCCCGACCCTCCCACGTTTCCGTACCCTCACCTGTTCCCTAAGCCTTACCGTTCCCTAACCCTAACCCTAGCCTGGAACGGAAACCAACCACAAGCCCTACACCTTACCTTACGCCGTTGCCTACTCCTGGCCCGTATGCTGGCACTGACCCGTGCGTCAGCACGTAGCCTGACCCTCCCACGTTTCCGTACCATGACCTGTGTCCTAAGCCTTGTCGTTCGATAACCCTAACCCTAGCCAAGTACGGAAACCCACCACCAGCCCTACACCTTACCCTACGCCGTTGCCTACTCCTGGCCTGTACTCTGGCACTGACCCGTGCATCAGCACGTAGCCTTACGCTCCCGCGTTTCCGTTCCCTCACCTGTGCCCTAAGCCTTGCCGTTCCCTAACCCTAACCCTAGCCTGTAACGGAAATCAACCACAAGCCCTACACCTTACCTTACGCCGTACACTACTCCTGGCCCGTACACTGGCGCTGACCCGTGCGTCAGCACGTAGCCTGACCCTCCCACGTTTCCGTACCCTCACCTGTGCCCTAAGCCTTGCCGTTCCCTAACCCTAACCCTAGCCCGGAACGGAAACCCACAACCGGCCCTACACCTTACCTTACGCCGTACCCTATTCCTGGCCCGTACGCTGGCACTGAACCGTGCGTCAGCACGTAGCCTGACCCTCCCACGTTTCCGTACCCTCACCTGTGCCCTAAGCCTTGCCGTTCCCTAACCCTAACCCTAGACCGGAACGCAAATCCACCACCAGCCCTACACTTTATCCTACACCGTTGCCTACTCCTGGCCCGTACGCTGGCACTGATACGTGCGTCAGCACGTAGCCCGACCCTCCCACGTTTCCGTACCCTCACCTGTGCCCTAAGCCTTGCCGTTCCCCAACCCTAACCCTAGCCTGGAACGGAAACCAACCACCAGCCCTACACCCTACCTTACGCCGTTGCCAACTCCTGGCCCGTACGCTGGCACTGACCCGTGCGTCAGCACGTAGCCTGACCCTCCCACGTTTCCGTGCCCTCACATGTGCCCTAAGCCTTGCCGTTCCCTAACCCTAACCCTAGCCCGGAATAGAAACCCACCACCAGCCCTACACCTTACCTTACGCCGTTGCCTACTCCTGGCCCGTACGCTGCAACTGACCCGTGCGTCAGCACGTAGCCTGACCCTCCCACATTTCCGTACCCTCACCTGTGCCTTAAGCCTTGCCGTTCCCTAACACTAAACCTAGCCCGGAATGGAAACACACCACCAGCCCTACACTTTATCCTACGCCGTTGGCTACTCCTGGCCCGTATGCTGGCACTAACCCGTGCGTCAGCACAGGGCCCGACCCTCCCACGTTTCCGTACCCTCTCCTTTGCCCTAAGACTTGCCGTTCACTAACCCTAACCCTAGCCTGGAACGGAAATCAACCACAAGCCCTACACCTTACCTTACGCCGTACACTACTCCTGGCCCGTACGTTGGCACTGACCCGTGCGTCAGCACGTAGCCTGACCCTCCCACGTTTCCGTACCCTCACCTGTGCCCTAAGCCTTGCCGTTCCCTA
Organism: Mesoplodon bidens; assembly: GCF_964165515.1. NCBI lineage: Eukaryota > Metazoa > Chordata > Mammalia > Artiodactyla > Ziphiidae > Mesoplodon > Mesoplodon bidens. The sequence goes on along the minus strand of NW_027672602.1, from coordinate 707,854 downwards.
ACCCTAACCCTAGCCCGGAATAGAAACCCACCACCAGCCCTACACCTTACCTTACGCCGTACCCAATTCCTGGCCCGTACGCTGGCACTGAACCGTGCATCAGCACGTAGCCTGACCCTCCCACGTTTCCGTACCCTCACCTGTGCCCTAAGCCTTGCCATTCCCTAACCCTAACCCTAGCCTGGAATGCAAATCCACCACCAGCCCTAAACTTTATCCTATGCCGTTGCCTACTCCTGGCCCGTACGCAGGCACTGACCCGTGCGTCAGCACGTAGCCCGACCCTCCCACGTTTCCGTACCCTCACCTGTGCCCTAAGCCTTGCCGTTCCCTAACCCTAACCCTAGCCCGGAACGGAAACCCACCACCAGCCTGACACCTTACCTTACGCCGTACCCTATTCCTGGACCGTACGCTGGCACTGAACCGTGCGTCAGCACGTAGCCTGACCCTCCCACGTTTCCGTACCCTCACCTGTGCCCTAAGCCTTGCCGTTCCCTAACCCTAACCCTAGCCCAGAACGCAAATCCACCACCAGCCCTACACTTTATCCTACGCCGTTGCCTACTCCTGGCCCGTACGCTGGCACTGACCCGTGCGTCAGCACGTAGCCCGACCCTCCCACGTTTCCGTACCGTCACCTGTGCCCTAAGCCTTGCCGTTTCCTAACCCGAACCCTAGCCTGGAACGGAAACAAACCACCAGCCCTACACCTTACCTTACGCCGTTGCCTACTCCTGGCCCGTACGCTGGCATTGAACCGTGCGTCAGCAGGTAGCCTGACCCTCCCACGTTTCCGTACCCTCACCTGTGCCCTAAGCCTTGCCGTTCCCTAACCCTAACCCTAGCCCGGAACGGAAACCCACCACGAGCCCTACACCTTAACCTACGCCGTTGCCTACTCCTGGCCTGTACTCTGGCACTGGCCCGTGCATCAGCACGTAGCCTTACCCTCCCGCGTTTCCGTACCCTGACCTGTGCCCTAAGCCTTGCCGTTCCCTAACCATAACCCAAGCCCAGAACGCAAATCCACCACCAGCCCTACACTTTATCCTACGCCGTTGCCTACTCCTGGCCCGTACGCTGGCACTGACCTGTGCGTCAGCACGTAGCCCGAGCCTCCCACGTTTCCGTACCCTCACCTGTGCCCTAAGCCTTGCCGTTCCCTAACCCTAACCGTAGCCCGGAATGGAAACCTACCACCAGCCCTACACCTTACCTTACGCTGTACCCTACTCCTGACCCGTACGCTGGTACTGACCCGTGCGTCAGCACATACCCTGACCCTCCCACGTTTCCGTACCCTCACCTGTGCCCTAAGCCTTGCCGTTCCCTAACCCTAACCCTAGCCCGGAACGCAAATCCACCACCAGCCCTACACTTTATCCTAGGCCGTTGCCTACTCCTGGCCCGTACGCTGGCACTGACCCGTGCATCAGCACGTAGCTTGACCCTCCCACGTTTCCGTACCCTCACCTGTGCCCTAAGCCTTGCCGTTCCCTAACACTAACCGTAGCCCAGAACGCAAATCCACCACCAGCCCTAAACTTTATCCTATGCCGTGGCCTACTCCTGGCCCGTACGCAGGCACTGACCCGTGCGTCAGCACGTAGCCCGACCCTCCCACGTTTCCGTACCCTCACCTGTGCCCTAATCCTTGCCGTTCCCTAACCCTAACACTAGCCCGGAACGGAAACCCACCACCAGCCTGACACCTTACCTTACGCCGTACCCTATTCCTGGACCGTACGCTGGCACTGAACCGTGCGTCAGCACGTAGCCTGACCCTCCCTCGTTTCCGTAACCTCACCTGTGCCCTAAGCCTTGCCGTTCCCTAACCCTAACCCTAGCCCAGAACGCAAATCCACCACCAGCCCTACACTTTATCCTACGCCGTTGCCTACTCCTGGCCCGTACGCTGGCACTGAACCGTGCGTCAGCACGTAGCCCGACCCTCCCACGTTTCTGTACCGTCACCTGTGCCCTAAGCCTTGCCGTTCCCTAACCCGAACCCTAGCCTGGAACGGAAACCAACCACCAGCCCTACACCTTACCTTACGCCGTTGCCAACTCCTGGCCCGTACGCTGGCATTGAACCGTGCGTCAGCAGGTAGCCTGACCCTCCCACGTTTCCGTACCCTCACCTGTGCCCTAAGCCTTGCCGTTCCCTAACCCTAACCCTAGCCCGGAATGGAAACCCACCACGAGCCCTACACCTTAACCTACGCCGTTGCCCACTCCTGGCCTGTACTCTGGCACTGACCCGTGCATCAGCACGTAGCCTTACCCTCCCGCGTTTCCGTACCCTGACCTGTGCCCTAAGACTTGCCGTTCCCTAACCATAACCCAAGCCCAGAACGCAAATCCACCACCAGCCCTACACTTTATCCTACGCCGTTGGCTACTCCTGGCCCGTATGCTGGCACTAACCCGTGCGTCAGCACAGGGCCCGACCCTCCCACGTTTCCGTACCCTCTCCTTTGCCCTAAGACTTGCCGTTCACTAACCCTAACCCTAGCCTGGAACGGAAATCAACCACAAGCCCTACACCTTACCTTACGCCGTACACTACTCCTGGCCCGTACGTTGGCACTGACCCGTGCGTCAGCACGTAGCCTGACCCTCCCACGTTTCCGTACCCTCACCTGTGCCCTAAGCCTTGCCGTTCCCTAACCCTAACCCTAGCCCGGAATAGAAACCCACCACCAGCCCTACACCTTACCTTACGCCGTACCCAATTCCTGGCCCGTACGCTGGCACTGAACCGTGCATCAGCACGTAGCCTGACCCTCCCACGTTTCCGTACCCTCACCTGTGCCCTAAGCCTTGCCATTCCCTAACCCTAACCCTAGCCTGGAATGCAAATCCACCACCAGCCCTAAACTTTATCCTATGCCGTTGCCTACTCCTGGCCCGTACGCAGGCACTGACCCGTGCGTCAGCACGTAGCCCGACCCTCCCACGTTTCCGTACCCTCACCTGTGCCCTAAGCCTTGCCGTTCCCTAACCCTAACCCTAGCCCGGAACGGAAACCCACCACCAGCCTGACACCTTACCTTACGCCGTACCCTATTCCTGGACCGTACGCTGGCACTGAACCGTGCGTCAGCACGTAGCCTGACCCTCCCACGTTTCCGTACCCTCACCTGTGCCCTAAGCCTTGCCGTTCCCTAACCCTAACCCTAGCCCAGAACGCAAATCCACCACCAGCCCTACACTTTATCCTACGCCGTTGCCTACTCCTAGCCCGTACGCTGGCACTGACCCGTGCGTCAGCACGTAGCCCGACCCTCCCACGTTTCCGTACCGTCACCTGTGCCCTAAGCCTTGCCGTTCCCTAACCCGAACCCTAGCCTGGAACGGAAACAAACCACCAGCCCTACACCTTACCTTACGCCGTTGCCTACTCCTGGCCCGTACGCTGGCATTGAACCGTGCGTCAGCAGGTAGCCTGACCCTCCCACGTTTCCGTACCCTCACCTGTGCCCTAAGCCTTGCCGTTCCCTAACCCTAACCCTAGCCCGGAACGGAAACCCACCACGAGCCCTACACCTTAACCTACGCCGTTGCCTACTCCTGGCCTGTACTCTGGCACTGGCCCGTGCATCAGCACGTAGCCTTACCCTCCCGCGTTTCCGTACCCTGACCTGTGCCCTAAGCCTTGCCGTTCCCTAACCATAACCCAAGCCCAGAACGCAAATCCACCACCAGCCCTACACTTTATCCTACGCCGTTGCCTACTCCTGGCCCGTACGCTGGCACTGACCTGTGCGTCAGCACGTAGCCCGAGCCTCCCACGTTTCCGTACCCTCACCTGTGCCCTAAGCCTTGCCGTTCCGTAACCCTAACCGTAGCCCGGAATGGAAACCTACCACCAGCCCTACACCTTACCTTACGCTGTACCCTACTCCTGACCCGTACGCTGGTACTGACCCGTGCGTCAGCACATACCCTGACCCTCCCACGTTTCCGTACCCTCACCTGTGCCCTAAGCCTTGCCGTTCCCTAACCCTAACCCTAGCCCGGAACGCAAATCCACCACCAGCCCTACACTTTATCCTAGGCCGTTGCCTACTCCTGGCCCGTACGCTGGCACTGACCCGTGCATCAGCACGTAGCTTGACCCTCCCACGTTTCCGTACCCTCACCTGTGCCCTAAGCCTTGCCGTTCCCTAACCCTAACCGTAGCCCAGAACGCAAATCCACCACCAGCCCTAAACTTTATCCTATGCCGTGGCCTACTCCTGGCCCGTACGCAGGCACTGACCCGTGCGTCAGCACGTAGCCCGACCCTCCCACGTTTCCGTACCCTCACCTGTGCCCTAAGCCTTGCCGTTCCCTAACCCTAACCCTAGCCCGGAACGGAAACCCACCACCAGCCTGACACCTTACCTTACGCCGTACCCTATTCCTGGACCGTACGCTGGCACTGAACCGTGCGTCAGCACGTAGCCTGACCCTCCCTCGTTTCCGTAACCTCACCTGTGCCCTAAGCCTTGCCGTTCCCTAACCCTAACCCTAGCCCAGAACGCAAATCCACCACCAGCCCTACACTTTATCCTACGCCGTTGCCTACTCCTGGCCCGTACGCTGGCACTGAACCGTGCGTCAGCACGTAGCCCGACCCTCCCACGTTTCTGTACCGTCACCTGTGCCCTAAGCCTTGCCGTTCCCTAACCCGAACCCTAGCCTGGAACGGAAACCAACCACCAGCCCTACACCTTACCTTACGCCGTTGCCAACTCCTGGCCCGTACGCTGGCATTGAACCGTGCGTCAGCAGGTAGCCTGACCCTCCCACGTTTCCGTACCCTCACCTGTGCCCTAAGCCTTGCCGTTCCCTAACCCTAACCCTAGCCCGGAATGGAAACCCACCACGAGCCCTACACCTTAACCTACGCCGTTGCCCACTCCTGGCCTGTACTCTGGCACTGACCCGTGCATCAGCACGTAGCCTTACCCTCCCGCGTTTCCGTACCCTGACCTGTGCCCTAAGACTTGCCGTTCCCTAACCATAACCCAAGCCCAGAACGCAAATCCACCACCAGCCCTACACTTTATCCTACACCGTTGCCTACTCCTGGCCCGTACGCTGGCACTGACCTGTGCATCAGCACGTAGACCGAGCCTCCCACGTTTCCGTACCCTCACCTGTGCCCTAAGCCTTGCCGTTCCCTAACCCTAAGCATAGCCCGGAATGGAAACCTACCACCAGCCCTACACCTTACCTTACGCCGTACCCTATTCCTGGCCCGTACGCTGGCACTGAACCATGCGTCAGTACGTAGCCTGACCCTCCCACGTTTCCGTACCCTCACCTGTGCCCTAAGTCTTGCCGTTCCCTAACCCTAACCCTAGCCCGGAATAGAAACCCACCACCAGCCCTACACCTTACCTTACGCTGTACCCTACTCCTGACCCGTACGCTGGCACTGACCCGTGCATCAGCACATACCCTGACCCTCCCACGTTTCCGTACCCTCACCTGTGCCCTAAGCCTTGCCGTTCCCTAACCCTAACCCTAGCCCGGAACGCCAATCCACCACCAGCCCTACACTTTATCCTACGCCGTTGCCTACTCCTGGCCCGTACGCTGGCACTGACCCGTGCATCAGCACGTAGCTTGACCCTCCCACGTTTCCGTACCCTCACCTGTGCCCTAAGCCTTGCCGTTCCCTAACCCTAACCCTAGCCCAGAACGCAAATCCACCACCAGCCCTAAACTTTATCTTATGCCGTTGCCTACTCCTGCCCCGTACGCTGGCACTGATCCGTGCATCAGCACGTAGCCTGAGCCTCCCACGATTAGGTGCCCTCACCTGGGCCCTAAGCCTTGCCGTTCCCTAACCCTAACCCTAGCCCGGAATAGAAACCCACCACCAGCCCTACACCTTACCTTACACCGTACCCTACTCCTGTCCCGTACGCTGGCACTGACCCGTGCGTCAGCACGTAGCCTGACCCTCCCACGTTTCCGTACCCTCCCCTGTGCCCTAAGCCTTGCCGTTCCCTAACCCTAACCCTAGCCCGGAACGCAAATCCACCACCAGCCCTACACTTTATCCTACGCCGTTGCCTACTCCTGGCCCTTACGCTGGCACTGACACGTGTGTCAGCACGTAGCCCGACCCTCCCACGTTTCCGTACCCTCACCTGTTCCCTAAGCCTTGCCGTTCCCTAACCCTAACCCTAGCCTGGAACGGAAACCAACCACAAGCCCTACACCTTACCTTACGCCGTTGCCTACTCCTGGCCCGTATGCTGGCACTGACCCGTGCGTCAGCACGTAGCCTGACCCTCCCACGTTTCCGTACCATGACCTGTGTCCTAAGCCTTGTCGTTCGATAACCCTAACCCTAGCCAAGTACGGAAACCCACCACCAGCCCTACACCTTACCCTACGCCGTTGCCTACTCCTGGCCTGTACTCTGGCACTGACCCGTGCCTCAGCACGTAGCCTTACGCTCCCGCGTTTCCGTACCCTCACCTGTGCCCTAAGCCTTGCCGTTCCCTAACCCTAACCCTAGCCTGTAACGGAAATCAACCACAAGCCCTACACCTTACCTTACGCCGTACACTACTCCTGGCCCGTACACTGGCGCTGACCCGTGCGTCAGCATGTAGCCTGACCCTCCCACGTTTCCGTACCCTCACCTGTGCCCTAAGCCTTGCCGTTCCCTAACCCTAACCCTAGCCCGGAACGGAAACCCACAACCAGCCCTAGACCTTACCTTACGCCGTACCCTATTCCTGGCCCGTACGCTGGCACTGAACCGTGCGTCAGCACGTAGCCTGACCCTCCCACGTTTCCGTACCCTCACCTGTGCCCTAAGCCTTGCCGTTCCCTAACCCTAAACCTAGCCCGGAATAGAAACCCACCACCAGCCCTACACCTACCTTACGCCGTGCCGTACTCATGACCTGTACACTGGCACTGACCTGTGCGTCAGCACGTAGCCTGACCCTCCCACGTTTCCGTAACCTCACCTGTGCCCTAAGCCTTGCCGTTCCCTAACCCTAACCCTAGACCGGAACGCAAATCCACCACCAGCCCTACACTTTATCCTACACCGTTGCCTACTCCTGGCCCGTACGCTGGCACTGATACGTGCGTCAGCACGTAGCCCGACCCTCCCACGTTTCCGTACCCTCACCTGTGCCCTAAGCCTTGCCGTTCCCCAACCCTAACCCTAGCCTGGAACGGAAACCAACCACCAGCCCTACACCCTACCTTACGCCGTTGCCAACTCCTGGCCCGTACGCTGGCACTGACCCGTGCGTCAGCACGTAGCCTGACCCTCCCACGTTTCCGTGCCCTCACATGTGCCCTAAGCCTTGCCGTTCCCTAACCCTAACCCTAGCCCGGAATAGAAACCCACCACCAGCCCTACACCTTACCTTACGCTGTACCCTACTCCTGACCCGTACGCTGGCACTGACCCGTGCATCAGCACATACCCTGACCCTCCCACGTTTCCGTACCCTCACCTGTGCCCTAAGCCTTGCCGTTCCCTAACCCTAACCCTAGCCCGGAACGCCAATCCACCACCAGCCCTACACTTTATCCTACGCCGTTGCCTACTCCTGGCCCGTACGCTGGCACTGACCCGTGCATCAGCACGTAGCTTGACCCTCCCACGTTTCCGTACCCTCACCTGTGCCCTAAGCCTTGCCGTTCCCTAACCCTAACCCTAGCCCAGAACGCAAATCCACCACCAGCCCTAAACTTTATCTTATGCCGTTGCCTACTCCTGCCCCGTACGCTGGCACTGATCCGTGCATCAGCACGTAGCCTGAGCCTCCCACGATTAGGTGCCCTCATTTGGGCCCTAAGCCTTGCCGTTCCCTAACCCTAACCCTAGCCCGGAATAGAAACCCACCACCAGCCCTACACCTTACCTTACACCGTACCCTACTCCTGTCCCGTACGCTGGCACTGACACGTGCGTCAGCACGTAGCCTGACCCTCCCACGTTTCCGTACCCTCCCCTGTGCCCTAAGCCTTGCCGTTCCCTAACCCTAACCCTAGCCCGGAACGCAAATCCACCACCAGCCCTACACTTTATCCTACGCCGTTGCCTACTCCTGGCCCTTACGCTGGCACTGACACGTGTGTCAGCACGTAGCCCGACCCTCCCACGTTTCCGTACCCTCACCTGTTCCCTAAGCCTTGCCGTTCCCTAACCCTAACCCTAGCCTGGAACGGAAACCAACCACAAGCCCTACACCTTACCTTACGCCGTTGCCTACTCCTGGCCCGTATGCTGGCACTGACCCGTGCGTCAGCACGTAGCCTGACCCTCCCACGTTTCCGTACCATGACCTGTGTCCTAAGCCTTGTCGTTCGATAACCCTAACCCTAGCCAAGTACGGAAACCCACCACCAGCCCTACACCTTACCCTACGCCGTTGCCAACTCCTGGCCTGTACTCTGGCACTGACCCGTGCATCAGCACGTAGCCTTACGCTCCCGCGTTTCCGTACCCTCACCTGTGCCCTAAGCCTTGCCGTTCCCTAACCCTAACCCTAGCCTGTAACGGAAATCAACCACAAGCCCTACACCTTACCTTACTCCGTACACTACTCCTGGCCCGTACACTGGCGCAGACCCGTGCGTCAGCACGTAGCCTGACCCTCCCACGTTTCCGTACCCTCACCTGTGCCCTAAGCCTTGCCGTTCTCTAACCCTAACCCTAGCCCGGAACGGAAACCCACAACCAGCCCTAGACCTTACCTTACGCCGTACCCTATTCCTGGCCCGTACGCTGGCACTGAACCGTGCGTCAGCACGTAGCCTGACCCTCCCACGTTTCCGTACCCTCACCTGTGCCCTAAGCCTTGCCGTTCCCTAACCCTAAACCTAGCCCGGAATAGAAACCCACCACCAGCCCTACACCTACCTTACGCCGTGCCGTACTCATGACCTGTACACTGGCACTGACCTGTGCGTCAGCACGTAGCCTGACCCTCCCACGTTTCCGTAACCTCACCTGTGCCCTAAGCCTTGCCGTTCCCTAACCCTAACCCTAGACCGGAACGCAAATCCACCACCAGCCCTACACTTTATCCTACACCGTTGCCTACTCCTGGCCCGTACGCTGGCACTGATACGTGCGTCAGCACGTAGCCCGACCCTCCCACGTTTCCGTACCCTCACCTGTGCCCTAAGCCTTGCCGTTCCCCAACCCTAACCCTAGCCTGGAAAGGAAACCAACCACCAGCCCTACACCCTACCTTACGCCGTTGCCAACTCCTGGCCCGTACGCTGGCACTGACCCGTGCGTCAGCACGTAGCCTGACCCTCCCACGTTTCCGTGCCCTCACATGTGCCCTAAGCCTTGCCGTTCCCTAACCCTAACCCTAGCCCGGAATAGAAACCCACCACCAGCCCTACACCTTGCCTTACGCCGTTGCCTACTCCTGGCCCGTACGCTGCAACTGACCCGTGCGTCAGCACGTAGCCTGACCCTCCCACATTTCCGTACCCTCACCTGTGCCTTAAGCCTTGCCGTTCCCTAACACTAAACCTAGCCCGGAATGGAAACACACCACCAGCCCTACACTTTATCCTACGCCGTTGGCTACTCCTGGCCCGTATGCTGGCACTAACCCGTGCGTCAGCACAGGGCCCGACCCTCCCACGTTTCCGTACCCTCTCCTTTGCCCTAAGACTTGCCGTTCACTAACCCTAACCCTAGCCTGGAACGGAAATCAACCACAAGCCCTACACCTTACCTTACGCCGTACACTACTCCTGGCCCGTACGTTGGCACTGACCCGTGCGTCAGCACGTAGCCTGACCCTCCCACGTTTCCGTACCCTCACCTGTGCCCTAAGCCTTGCCGTTCCCTAACCCTAACCCTAGACCGGAATAGAAACCCACCACCAGCCCTACACCTTACCTTACGCCGTACCCAATTCCTGGCCCGTACGCTGGCACTGAACCGTGCATCAGCACGTAGCCTGACCCTCCCACGTTTCCGTACCCTCACCTGTGCCCTAAGCCTTGCCGTTCCCTAACCCTAACCCTAGCCTGGAATGCAAATCCACCACCAGCCCTAAACTTTATCCTATGCCGTTGCCTACTCCTGGCCCGTACGCAGGCACTGACCCGTGCGTCAGCACGTAGCCCGACCCTCCCACGTTTCCGTACCCTCACCTGTGCCCTAAGCCTTGCCGTTCCCTAACCCTAACCCTAGCCCGGAACGGAAACCCACCACCAGCCTGACACCTTACCTTACGCCGTACCCTATTCCTGGACCGTACGCTGGCACTGAACCGTGCGTCAGCACGTAGCCTGACCCTCCCACGTTTCCGTACCCTCACCTGTGCCCTAAGCCTTGCCGTTCCCTAACCCTAACCCTAGCCCAGAACGCAAATCCACCACCAGCCCTACACTTTATCCTACGCCGTTGCCTACTCCTGGCCCGTACGCTGGCACTGACCCGTGCGTCAGCACGTAGCCCGACCCTCCCACGTTTCCGTACCGTCACCTGTGCCCTAAGCCTTGCCGTACCCTAACCCGAACCCTAGCCTGGAACGGAAACAAACCACCAGCCCTACACCTTACCTTACGCCGTTGCCTACTCCTGGCCCGTACGCTGGCATTGAACCGTGCGTCAGCAGGTAGCCTGACCCTCCCACGTTTCCGTACCCTCACCTGTGCCCTAAGCCTTGCCGTTCCCTAACCCTAACCCTAGCCCGGAACGGAAACCCACCACGAGCCCTACACCTTAACCTACGCCGTTGCCTACTCCTGGCCTGTACTCTGGCACTGGCCCGTGCATCAGCACGTAGCCTTACCCTCCCGCGTTTCCGTACCCTGACCTGTGCCCTAAGCCTTGCCGTTCCCTAACCATAACCCAAGCCCAGAACGCAAATCCACCACCAGCCCTACACTTTATCCTACGCCGTTGCCTACTCCTGGCCCGTACGCTGGCACTGACCTGTGCGTCAGCACGTAGCCCGAGCCTCCCACGTTTCCGTACCCTCACCTGTGCCCTAAGCCTTGCCGTTCCCTAACCCTAACCGTAGCCCGGAATGGAAACCTACCACCAGCCCTACACCTTACCTTACGCTGTACCCTACTCCTGACCCGTACGCTGGTACTGACCCGTGCGTCAGCACATACCCTGACCCTCCCACGTTTCCGTACCCTCACCTGTGCCCTAAGCCTTGCCGTTCCCTAACCCTAACCCTAGCCCAGAACGCAAATCCACCACCAGCCCTACACTTTATCCTACGCCGTTGCCTACTCCTGGCCCGTACGCTGGCACTGACCCGTGCGTCAGCACGTAGCCCGAGCCTCCCACGTTTCCGTACCCTCACCTGTGCCCTAAGACTTGCCGTTCCCTAACCCTAACCCTAGCCTGGAACGGAAATCAACCACAAGCCCTACACCTTACCTTACGCCGTACCCTACTCCTGGCCCGTACGCTGGCACTGATCCGTGCATCAGCACGTAGCCTGAGCCTCCCACGTTTCCGTACCCTCACCTGTGCCCTAAGCCTTGCCGTTCCCTAACCCTAACCCTAGCCCGGAACGGAAACCCACAACCAGCCCTAGACCTTACCTTACGCCGTACCCTATTCCTGGCCCGTACGCTGGCACTGAACCGTGCGTCAGCACGTAGCCTGACCCTCCCACGTTTCCGTACCCTCACCTGTGCCCTAAGCCTTGCCGTTCCCTAACCCTAAACCTAGCCCGGAATAGAAACCCACCACCAGCCCTACACCTACCTTACGCCGTGCCGTACTCATGACCTGTACACTGGCACTGACCTGTGCGTCAGCACGTAGCCTGACCCTCCCACGTTTCCGTAACCTCACCTGTGCCCTAAGCCTTGCCGTTCCCTAACCCTAACCCTAGACCGGAACGCAAATCCACCACCAGCCCTACACTTTATCCTACACCGTTGCCTACTCCTGGCCCGTACGCTGGCACTGATACGTGCGTCAGCACGTAGCCCGACCCTCCCACGTTTCCGTACCCTCACCTGTGCCCTAAGCCTTGCCGTTCCCCAACCCTAACCCTAGCCTGGAACGGAAACCAACCACCAGCCCTACACCCTACCTTACGCCGTTGCCAACTCCTGGCCCGTACGCTGGCACTGACCCGTGCGTCAGCACGTAGCCTGACCCTCCCACGTTTCCGTGCCCTCACATGTGCCCTAAGCCTTGCCGTTCCCTAACCCTAACCCTAGCCCGGAATAGAAACCCACCACCAGCCCTACACCTTACCTTACGCTGTACCCTACTCCTGACCCGTACGCTGGCACTGACCCGTGCATCAGCACATACCCTGACCCTCCCACGTTTCCGTACCCTCACCTGTGCCCTAAGCCTTGCCGTTCCCTAACCCTAACCCTAGCCCGGAACGCCAATCCACCACCAGCCCTACACTTTATCCTACGCCGTTGCCTACTCCTGGCCCGTACGCTGGCACTGACCCGTGCATCAGCACGTAGCTTGACCCTCCCACGTTTCCGTACCCTCACCTGTGCCCTAAGCCTTGCCGTTCCCTAACCCTAACCCTAGCCCAGAACGCAAATCCACCACCAGCCCTAAACTTTATCTTATGCCGTTGCCTACTCCTGCCCCGTACGCTGGCACTGATCCGTGCATCAGCACGTAGCCTGAGCCTCCCACGATTAGGTGCCCTCATTTGGGCCCTAAGCCTTGCCGTTCCCTAACCCTAACCCTAGCCCGGAATAGAAACCCACCACCAGCCCTACACCTTACCTTACACCGTACCCTACTCCTGTCCCGTACGCTGGCACTGACACGTGCGTCAGCACGTAGCCTGACCCTCCCACGTTTCCGTACCCTCCCCTGTGCCCTAAGCCTTGCCGTTCCCTAACCCTAACCCTAGCCCGGAACGCAAATCCACCACCAGCCCTACACTTTATCCTACGCCGTTGCCTACTCCTGGCCCTTACGCTGGCACTGACACGTGTGTCAGCACGTAGCCCGACCCTCCCACGTTTCCGTACCCTCACCTGTTCCCTAAGCCTTGCCGTTCCCTAACCCTAACCCTAGCCTGGAACGGAAACCAACCACAAGCCCTACACCTTACCTTACGCCGTTGCCTACTCCTGGCCCGTATGCTGGCACTGACCCGTGCGTCAGCACGTAGCCTGACCCTCCCACGTTTCCGTACCATGACCTGTGTCCTAAGCCTTGTCGTTCGATAACCCTAACCCTAGCCAAGTACGGAAACCCACCACCAGCCCTACACCTTACCCTACGCCGTTGCCAACTCCTGGCCTGTACTCTGGCACTGACCCGTGCATCAGCACGTAGCCTTACGCTCCCGCGTTTCCGTACCCTCACCTGTGCCCTAAGCCTTGCCGTTCCCTAACCCTAACCCTAGCCTGTAACGGAAATCAACCACAAGCCCTACACCTTACCTTACTCCGTACACTACTCCTGGCCCGTACACTGGCGCAGACCCGTGCGTCAGCACGTAGCCTGACCCTCCCACGTTTCCGTACCCTCACCTGTGCCCTAAGCCTTGCCGTTCTCTAACCCTAACCCTAGCCCGGAACGGAAACCCACAACCAGCCCTAGACCTTACCTTACGCCGTACCCTATTCCTGGCCCGTACGCTGGCACTGAACCGTGCGTCAGCACGTAGCCTGACCCTCCCACGTTTCCGTACCCTCACCTGTGCCCTAAGCCTTGCCGTTCCCTAACCCTAAACCTAGCCCGGAATAGAAACCCACCACCAGCCCTACACCTACCTTACGCCGTGCCGTACTCATGACCTGTACACTGGCACTGACCTGTGCGTCAGCACGTAGCCTGACCCTCCCACGTTTCCGTAACCTCACCTGTGCCCTAAGCCTTGCCGTTCCCTAACCCTAACCCTAGACCGGAACGCAAATCCACCACCAGCCCTACACTTTATCCTACACCGTTGCCTACTCCTGGCCCGTACGCTGGCACTGATACGTGCGTCAGCACGTAGCCCGACCCTCCCACGTTTCCGTACCCTCACCTGTGCCCTAAGCCTTGCCGTTCCCCAACCCTAACCCTAGCCTGGAAAGGAAACCAACCACCAGCCCTACACCCTACCTTACGCCGTTGCCAACTCCTGGCCCGTACGCTGGCACTGACCCGTGCGTCAGCACGTAGCCTGACCCTCCCACGTTTCCGTGCCCTCACATGTGCCCTAAGCCTTGCCGTTCCCTAACCCTAACCCTAGCCCGGAATAGAAACCCACCACCAGCCCTACACCTTGCCTTACGCCGTTGCCTACTCCTGGCCCGTACGCTGCAACTGACCCGTGCGTCAGCACGTAGCCTGACCCTCCCACATTTCCGTACCCTCACCTGTGCCTTAAGCCTTGCCGTTCCCTAACACTAAACCTAGCCCGGAATGGAAACACACCACCAGCCCTACACTTTATCCTACGCCGTTGGCTACTCCTGGCCCGTATGCTGGCACTAACCCGTGCGTCAGCACAGGGCCCGACCCTCCCACGTTTCCGTACCCTCTCCTTTGCCCTAAGACTTGCCGTTCACTAACCCTAACCCTAGCCTGGAACGGAAATCAACCACAAGCCCTACACCTTACCTTACGCCGTACACTACTCCTGGCCCGTACGTTGGCACTGACCCGTGCGTCAGCACGTAGCCTGACCCTCCCACGTTTCCGTACCCTCACCTGTGCCCTAAGCCTTGCCGTTCCCTAACCCTAACCCTAGACCGGAATAGAAACCCACCACCAGCCCTACACCTTACCTTACGCCGTACCCAATTCCTGGCCCGTACGCTGGCACTGAACCGTGCATCAGCACGTAGCCTGACCCTCCCACGTTTCCGTACCCTCACCTGTGCCCTAAGCCTTGCCGTTCCCTAACCCTAACCCTAGCCTGGAATGCAAATCCACCACCAGCCCTAAACTTTATCCTATGCCGTTGCCTACTCCTGGCCCGTACGCAGGCACTGACCCGTGCGTCAGCACGTAGCCCGACCCTCCCACGTTTCCGTACCCTCACCTGTGCCCTAAGCCTTGCCGTTCCCTAACCCTAACCCTAGCCCGGAACGGAAACCCACCACCAGCCTGACACCTTACCTTACGCCGTACCCTATTCCTGGACCGTACGCTGGCACTGAACCGTGCGTCAGCACGTAGCCTGACCCTCCCACGTTTCCGTACCCTCACCTGTGCCCTAAGCCTTGCCGTTCCCTAACCCTAACCCTAGCCCAGAACGCAAATCCACCACCAGCCCTACACTTTATCCTACGCCGTTGCCTACTCCTGGCCCGTACGCTGGCACTGACCCGTGCGTCAGCACGTAGCCCGACCCTCCCACGTTTCCGTACCGTCACCTGTGCCCTAAGCCTTGCCGTACCCTAACCCGAACCCTAGCCTGGAACGGAAACAAACCACCAGCCCTACACCTTACCTTACGCCGTTGCCTACTCCTGGCCCGTACGCTGGCATTGAACCGTGCGTCAGCAGGTAGCCTGACCCTCCCACGTTTCCGTACCCTCACCTGTGCCCTAAGCCTTGCCGTTCCCTAACCCTAACCCTAGCCCGGAACGGAAACCCACCACGAGCCCTACACCTTAACCTACGCCGTTGCCTACTCCTGGCCTGTACTCTGGCACTGGCCCGTGCATCAGCACGTAGCCTTACCCTCCCGCGTTTCCGTACCCTGACCTGTGCCCTAAGCCTTGCCGTTCCCTAACCATAACCCAAGCCCAGAACGCAAATCCACCACCAGCCCTACACTTTATCCTACGCCGTTGCCTACTCCTGGCCCGTACGCTGGCACTGACCTGTGCGTCAGCACGTAGCCCGAGCCTCCCACGTTTCCGTACCCTCACCTGTGCCCTAAGCCTTGCCGTTCCCTAACCCTAGCCGTAGCCCGGAATGGAAACCTACCACCAGCCCTACACCTTACCTTACGCTGTACCCTACTCCTGACCCGTACGCTGGTACTGACCCGTGCGTCAGCACATACCCTGACCCTCCCACGTTTCCGTACCCTCACCTGTGCCCTAAGCCTTGCCGTTCCCTAACCCTAACCCTAGCCCAGAACGCAAATCCACCACCAGCCCTACACTTTATCCTACGCCGTTGCCTACTCCTGGCCCGTACGCTGGCACTGACCCGTGCGTCAGCACGTAGCCCGAGCCTCCCACGTTTCCGTACCCTCACCTGTGCCCTAAGACTTGCCGTTCCCTAACCCTAACCCTAGCCTGGAACGGAAATCAACCACAAGCCCTACACCTTACCTTACGCCGTACCCTACTCCTGGCCCGTACGCTGGCACTGATCCGTGCATCAGCACGTAGCCTGAGCCTCCCACGTTTCCGTGCCCTCACCTGTACCCTAAGCCTTGCCGTTCCCTAACCCTAACCATAGCCCGGAATAGAAACCCACCACCAGCCCTACACCTTACCTTACGCCGTACCCTACTCCTGTCCCGTACGCTGGCACTGACCCGTGCGTCAGCACGTAGCCTGACCCTCCCACGTTTCCGTACCCTCACCTGTGCCCTAAGCCTTGCCGTTCCCTAACCCTAACCCTAGCCCGGAACGCAAATCCACCACCAGCACTACACTTTATCCTACGCCGTTGCCTACTCCTGGCCCTTACGCTGGCACTGACACGTGTGTCAGCACGTAGCCCGAACCTCCCACGTTTCCGTACCCTCACCTGTTCCCTAAGCCTTGCCGTTCCCTAACCCTAACCCTAGCCTGGATCGGAAACCAACCACCAGCCCTACACCTTACCTTACGCCGTTGCCTACTCCTGGCCCGTATGCTGGCACTGACCCGTGCATCAGCACGTAGCCTGACCCTCCCACGTTTCCGTACCATCACCTGTGCCCTAAGCCTTGTCTTTCGCTAACCCTAACCCTAGCCAAGTACGGAAACCCACCACCAGCCCTACACCTTACCCTACGCCGTTGCCTACTCCTGGCCTGTACACTGGCACTGACCCGTGCATCAGCACGTAGCCTTACGCTCCCGCGTTTCCGTACCCTGACCTGTGCCCTAAGCCTTGCCGTTCCCTAACACTAACCCTAGCCCAGAACGCAATTCCACCACCAGCCCTACACTTTATCCTACGCAGTTGCCTACTCCTGGCCGGTACGCTGGCACTAAACCGTGCGTCAGCCGGTAGCCCGACCCTACCAAGTTTCCGTACCCTCACCTGTGCCCTAAGCCTTGCCGTTCCCTAACCCTAACCCTAGCCTGGAACGGAAACCAACCAACAGCCCTACACCTTACCTTACTCCGTTGCCTACTCCTGGCCCGTACGCTGGCACTGACCCGTGCGTCAGCACGTAGCCTGACCCTCCCACGTTTCCGTACCCTCACCTGTGCCCTAAGCCTTGCCGTTCCCTAACCCTAACACTAGCCCAGAACGGAAATCCACCACCAGCAATACACTTTATCCCACGCCGTTGCATACTCCAGGCCCGTACACTGGCACTGACCCGTGCGTCAGCACGTAGCCCGACCCTCCCACGTTTCTGTACCCTCACCTGTGCCCTAAGGCTTGCCGTACCCTAACCCTAACCCTAGCCCGGAATAGAAACCCACCACCAGCCCTACACCTTACCTTACGCCGTTGCCTACTCCTGGCCCGTACGCTGGCACTGACCCGTGCGTCACCACGTAGCCTGACCCTCCCACGTTTCCGTACCCTCACCTGTGCCCTAAGCCTTGCCGTTCCCTAACCCTAACCCTAGCCCGGAATAGAAACCCACCACCAGCCCTACACCTTACCTTACGCCGTACCCTACTCCTGAACCGTACGCTGGCACTGACCCGTGCGTCTGCACGTAGCCTGACCCTCCCACGTTTCCGTACCCTCACCTGTGCCCTAAGCCTTGCCGTTCCCTAACCCTAACCCTAGCCCGGAACGCAAATCCACCACCAGCCCTACACTTTATCCTACGCCGTTGCGTACTCCTGGCCCGTACGCTGGCACTGACCCGTGCGTCAGCACGTAGCCCGACCCTCCCACGTTTCCGTACCCTTACCTGTGCCCTAAGCCTTGCCGTTCCCTAACCCTAACCCTAGCCTGGAACGGAAAACAACCACCAGCCCTACACCTTACCTTACGCCGTTGCCTACTCCTTGCCCGTACGCTGGCACTGACCCATGCGTCAGCACGTAGCCTGACCCTCCCACGTTTCCGTAACCTCACCTGTGCCCTAAGCCTTGCCGTTCCCTAACCCTAACCCTAGCCCGGAATGGAAACCCACCACCAGCCCTACACCTTACCCTACGCCGTTGCCTACTCCTGGCCTGTACTCTGGCACTGCCCCGTGCATCAGCACGTAGCCTTACCCTCCCACGTTTCCGTACCCTCTCCTGTGCCCTAAGCCTTGCCGTTACCTAACCCTAACCCTAGCCCAGAACGCAAATCCACCACCAGCCTACACTTTATCCTACGCCGTTGCCTACTCCTGGCCCGTACGCTGGCACTGACCCGTGCGTCAGCACGTAGCCCGACCCTCCCACGTTTCCGTACCCTCACCTGTTCCCTAAGCCTTGCCGTTCCCTAACCCTAACCCTAGCCCGGAATAGAAACCCACCACCAGCCCCACACCTTACCTTACGCCGTACCCTAATCCTGACCAGTACGCTGGCACTGACCCGTGCGTCAGCACGTAGCCTGACCCTCCCACGTTTCCGTACCCTCACCTGTGCCCTAAGCCTTGCCGTTCCCTAACCCTAACCCTAGCCCGGAATAGAAACCCACCACCAGCACTACACCTTACCTTACGCCGTACCTTACTCATGACCTGTACGCTGGCACTGACCTGTGCGTCAGCACGTAGCCTGGACCTCCCACGTTTCCATACCCTCACCTGTGCCCTAAGCCTTGCCGTTCCCTAACCCTAACCCTAGCCCTGAACGCAAATCCACCACAAGGCCTACACTTTATCCTACGCCGTTGCCTACTCCTGGCCCGTACGCTGGCACTGACACGTGCGTCAGCACGTAGCCCCACCCTCCCACGTTTCCGTACCCTCACCTGTGCCCTAAGCCTTGCCGTTCCCTAACCCTAACTCTAGCCTGGAACGGAAACCAACCACCAGCCCTACACCTTACCTGACGCCGTTGCCTACTCCTGGCCCGTACGCTGGCACTGACCCGTGCGTCAGCACGTAGCCTGACCCTCGCACTTTTCCGTAACCTCACCTGTGCCCTAAGCCTTGCCGTTCCCTAACCCTAACACTAGCCCGGAACGGAAATCAACCACCAGCCGTACACCTTACCTTACGCCGTTGCCTACTCCTGGCCCGTACGCTGGCATTGAACCGTGCGTCAGCAGGTAGCCTGACCCTCCCACGTTTCCGTACCCTCACCTGTGCCCTAAGCGTTGCCGTTCCCTAACCCTAACCATAGCCCGGAACGGAAACCCACCACGAGCCCTACACCTTAACCTACGCCGTTGCCTACTCCTGGCCTGTACTCTGGCACTGGCCCGTGCATCAGCACGTAGCCTTACCCTCCCGCGTTTCCGTACCCTGACCTGTGCCCTAAGCCTTGCCGTTCCCTAACCATAACCGTAGCCCGGAATGGAAACCTACCACCAGCCCTACACCTTACCTTACACCGTACCCTATTCCTGGCCCGTACGCTGGCACTGAACCATGCGTCAGTACGTAGCCCGACCCTCCCACGTTTCCGTACCCTCACCTGTGCCCTAAGTCTTGCCGTTCCCTAACCCTAACCCTAGCCCGGAATAGAAACCCACCACCAGCCCTACACCTTACCTTACGCTGTACCCTACTCCTGACCCGTACGCTGGCACTGACCCGTGCATCAGCACATACCCTGACCCTCCCACGTTTCCGTACCCTCACCTGTGCCCTAAGCCTTGCCGTTCCCTAACCCTAACCCTAGCCCGGAACGCAAATCCACCACCAGCCCTACACTTTATCCTACGCCGTTGCCTACTCCTGGCCCGTACGCTGGCACTGACCCGTGCATCATCACGTAGCTTGACCCTCCCACGTTTCCGTACCCTCACCTGTGCCCTAAGCCTTGCCGTTCCCTAACCCTAACCGTAGCCCAGAACGCAAATCCACCACCAGCCCTAAACTTTATCCTATGCCGTTGCCTACTCCTGGCCCGTACGCAGGCACTGACCCGTGCGTCAGCACGTAGCCCGACCCTCCCACGTTTCCGTACGCTCACCTGTGCCCTAAGCCTTGCCGTTCCCTAACCCTAACCCTAGCCCGGAACGGAAACCCACCACCAGCCTGACACCTTACCTTACGCCGTACCCTATTCCTGGACCGTACGCTGGCACTGAACCGTGCGTCAGCACGTAGCCTGACCCTCCCACGTTTCCGTACCCTCACCTGTGCCCTAAGCCTTGCCGTTCCCTAACCCTAACCCTAGCCTGGAACGCAAATCCACCACCAGCCCTACACTTTATCCTACGCTGTTGCCTACTCCTGGCCCGTACGCTGGCACTCACCCGTGCGTCAGCACGTAGCCCGAGGCTCCCACGTTTCCGTACCTTCACATGTGCCCTAAGACTTGCCGTTCCCTAACCCTAACCCTAGCCTGGAACGGAAATCAACCACAAGCCCTACACCTTACCTTACGCCGTACCCTACTCCTGGCCCGTACGCTGGCACTGATCCGTGCATCAGCACGTAGCCTGAGCGTCCCACGTTTCCGTGCCCTCACCTGTGCCCTAAGCCTTGCCGTTACCTAACCCTAACCCTAGCCCAGAACGCAAATCCACCACCAGCCTACACTTTATCCTACGCCGTTGCCTACTCCTGGCCCGTACGCTGGCACTGACCAGTGCGTCAGCACGTAGCCCGACCCTCCCACGTTTCCGTACCCTCACCTGTGCCCTAAGCCTTGCCGTTCCCTAACCCTAACCCTAGCCCGGAATAGAAACCCACCACCAGCCCCACACCTTACCTTACGCCGTACCCTACTCCTGACCCGTACGCTGGCACTGACCCGTGCGTCAGCACGTAGCCTAACCCTCCCACGTTTCCGTACCCTCACCTGTGCCCTAAGCCTTGCCGTTCCCTAACCCTAACCCTAGCCCGGAATAGAAACCCACCACCAGCCCTACACCTTACCTTACGCCGTACCTTACTCATGACCTGTACGCTGGCACTGACCTGTGCGTCAGCACGTAGCCTGGACCTCCCACGTTTCCATACCCTCACCTGTGCCCTAAGCCTTGCCGTTCCCTAACCCTAACCCTAGCCCGGAACGCAAATCCACCACCAGCCCTACACTTTATGCTACGCCGTTGCCTACTCCTGGCCCGTACGCTGGCACTGACACGTGCGTCAGCACGTAGCCCGACCCTCCCACGTTTCCGTACCCTCACCTGTGCCCTAAGCCTTGCCGTTCCCTAACGCTAACCCTAGCCTGGAACGGAAACCAACCACCAGCCCTACACCGTACCTTACGCCGTTGCCTACTCCTGGCCCGTACGCTGGCACTGACCCGTGCGTCAGCACGTAGCCTGACCCTCCCACGTTTCCGTACCCTCACCTGTGCCCTAAGCGTTGCCGTTCCCTAACACTAACCCTAGCCCGGAATGGAAACCCACCACCAGCCCTACACTTTATCCTACGCCGTTGCCTACTTCTGGCCTGTACTCTGGCACTGACCCGTTCATCAGCACGTATCCTTACCCTCCCGCGTTTCCGTACCCTCACCTGTGCCCTAAGCCTTGCCGTTCCCTAACCCTAACCCTAGCCCGGAATAGAAATCCACCACCAGCCCTACACCTTACCTTACGCCGTACCCTACTCCTGACCCGTACGCTGGCACTGACCCGTGCGTCAGCACGTAGCCTGACCCTCCCACGTTTCCGTACCCTCACCTGTGACCTAAGCCTTGCCGTTCCCTAACCCTAACCCTAGCCCGGAACGCAAATCCACCACCAGCCCTACACTTTATCCTACGCCGTTGCCTACTCCTGGCCCGTACGCTGGCACTGACCCGTGCGTCAGCACGTAGCCCGACCCTCCCACGTTTCCGTACCCTCACCTGTGCCCTAGGCCTTGCCGTTCCCGAACTCTAACCCTAGCCTGGAACGGAAAACAACCACCAGCCCTACACCTTACCTTACGCCGTTGCCTACTCCTGGCCCGTACGCTGCCACTGACCCGTGCGACAGCACGTAGCCTGACCCTCCCACGTTTCCGTACCCTCTCCTGTGCCCTAAGCCTTACCGTTCCCTAACCCTAACCCTAGCCAAGAACGCAAATCCACCACCAGCCTACACTTTATCCTACGCCGTTGCCTACTCCTGGCCCGTACGCTGTCACTGACCCGTGCGTCAGCACTTAGCCCAACCCTCCCACGTTTCCGTACCCTCTCCTTTGCCCTAAGCCTTGCCGTTCCCTAACCCTAACCCTAGCCCGGAACGGAAACCCACCACCAGCCCTACACCTTACCTTACGCCGTACCCTATTCCTGGCCCGTACGCTGGCACTGAACCGTGTGTCAGCACGTAGCCTGACCCTCCCACTTTTCCGTACCCTCACCTGTGCCCTAAGCCTTGCCGTTCCCTAACCCTAACCCTAGCCTGGAACGCAAATCCACCACCAGCCCTACACTTTATCCTACGCCGTTGCCTACTCCTGGCCCGTACGCTGGCACTGACCCGTGCGTCAGCATGTAGCCCGACCCTCCCACGTTTCCGTGCCCTCACCAGTGCCCTAAGCCTTGCCGTTCCCTAACCCTAACCCTAGCCTGGAACGGAAACCAACCACCAGCCCTACACCTTACCCTACGCCATTGCCTACTCCTGGCCTGTACTCTGGCACTGACTCGTTCAACAGCACGTAGCCTTACCCTCCCGCGTTTCCGTACCCTGACCTGTGCCCTAAGACTTGCCGTTCCCCAACCCTAACCCTAGCCTAGAATAGAAACACACCACCAGCCCTACACATTACCTTACGCCGTACCCTACTCCTGACGCGTACGCTGGCACTGAACCGTGCGTCAGCACGTAGCCTGACCCTCCCACGTTTCCGTACCCTCACCTGTGCCCTAAGCCTTGCCGTTCCCTAACCCTAACCCTAGCCCGGAACGCAAATCCACCACCAGCCCTACACTTTATCCTACGCCGTTGCCTCCTCCTGGCACGTACGCTGGCACTGACCCGTGCTTCAGCACATAGCCCGACCCTCCCACGTTTCCGTAACCTCACCTGTGCCCTAAGCCTTGCCGTTCCCTAACCCTAACCCTAGCCTGGAACGGAAACCAACCACCAGCCCTACACCTTACCTTACGCCGTTGCCTACTCCTGGCCCGTACGCTGGCACTGACACGTGCGTCAGCACGTAGCCTGACCCTCCCACTTTTCCGTACCCTCACCTGTGCCCTAAGCCTCGCCGTTCCGTAACCCTAACCCTAGCCCGGAATAGAATCCCACCACCAGCCCTACAACTTACCCTACCCCGTTGCCTACTCCTGGCCTGTACTCTGGCACTGAACCGTGCATCAGAACGTAGCCTTACCCTCCCACGTTTCCGTACCCTGACCTGTGCCCTAAGCCTTGCGGTTCCCTAACCCTAACCCTAGCCCGGAATAGAAACCCACCACCAGCCCTACACCTTACCTTACGCCGTACCCTACTCCTGACCCGGACGCTGGCACTGACCCATGCGTCACCACGTAGCCTGACACTCCCACGTTTCCGTACCCTCACCTGTGCCCTAAGCCTTGCCGTTCCCTAACCCTAACCCTAGCCTGGAACGCAAATCCACCACCAGCCCTACACTTTATCCTACGCCGTTGCCTACTCCTGGCCCGTACGCTGGCACTGACCTGTGCGTCAGCACGTAGCCCGACCCTCCCACGTTTCCGTACCCTCACCTGTGCCCTAATCCTTGCCGTTCCCTAACCCTAACCCTAGACTGGAACGGAAACCAACCACCAGCCCTACACCTTACCTTACGCCGTTGCCTACTCCTGGCACGTACGCTGGCACTGACCCGTGCGTCAGCACGTAGCCTGAACCTCCCGCGTTTCCGTACCCTGACCTGTGCCCTAAGCCTTCCCGTTCCCTTACACTAACCCTAGCCCGGAATAGAAACCCACCACCAGCCCTACACCTTACCTTACGCCGTACCTTACTCATGACCTGTACGCTGGCACTGACCTGTGCGTCAGCACGTAGCCTGGACCTCCCACGTTTCCATACCCTCACCTGTGCCCTAAGCCTTGCCGTTCCCTAACCCTAACCCTAGCCCGGAACGCAAATCCACCACGAGCCCTACACTTTATCCTACGCCGTTGCCTACTCCTGGCCCGTACGCTGGCACTGACACGTGCGTCAGCACGTAGCCCCACCCTCCCACGTTTCCGTACCCTCACCTGTGCCCTAAGCCTTGCCGTTCCCTAACCCTAACCCTAGCCTGGAACGGAAACCAACCACCAGCCCTACACTTTACCTTACGCCGTTGACTACTCCTGGCCCGTACGCTGGCACTGACCCGTGCGTCAGCACGTAGCCTGACCCTCGCACATTTCCGTAACCTCACCTGTGCCCTAAGCCTTGCCGTTCCCTAACCCTAACACTAGCCCGGAACGGAAATCAACCACCAGCCCTACACTTTATCCTACGCCGTTGCATACTCGTGGCCCGTACGCTGGCACTGACCCATGCGTCAGCACGTAGCCCGACCCTCCCACGTTTCCGTACCCTCACCTGTGCCCTAAGCCTTGCCGTTCCGTAACCCTAACCCTAGCCCGGAATAGAAACCCACCACCAGCCCTACACCTTACCTTACGCCGTACCTTACTCCTGATCCGTACGCTGGCACTGATCCGTGCGTCAGCACGTAGCCTGACTCTCCCACGTTTCCGTACCCTCACCTGTGCCCTAAGCCTTGCCGTTCCCTAACCCTAACCCTAGCCCGGAATAGAAACCCACCACCAGCCCTACACCTTACCTTACGCCGTACCCTACTCCTGACCCGTACGCTGGCACTGACCCGTGCGTCAGCACGTAGCCTAACACTCCCACGTTTCCGTACCCTCACCTGTGACCTAAGCCTTGCCGTTCCCTAACCCTAACCCTAGCCCAGAACGCAAATCCACCACCAGCCCTACACTTTATCCTACGCCGTTGCCTACTCCTGGCCCGTACGCTGGCACTGACCCGTGCGTCAGCACGTAGCCCGACCCTCCCACGTTTCCGTACCCTCACCTGTGCCCTAAGCCTTGCCGTTCCCTAACTCTAACCCTAGCCTGGAACGGAAACCAACCACCAGCCCTACACCTTACCTTACGCCGTTGCCTACTCCTGGCCCGTACGCTGGCACTGACCCGTGCGTCAGCACGTAGCCTGACCCTCCCACGTTTCCGTACCCTCACCTGTGCCCTAAGCCTTGCCGTTCCCTCACCCTAACCCTATGCCGGAACGGAAATCAACCACAAGCCCTACACCTTACCTTACGCCGTTGCCCACTCCTGGCCCGTACGCTGGCACGGACCCGTGAATCAGCACGTAGCCTGACCCTCCCACGTTTCCGTACCCTCACCTGTGCCCTAAGCCTTGCCGTTCCCTAACCCTAACCCTAGCCAGGAATGGAAACCCACCACCAGCCCTACACCTTACCTTACGCCGTACCCTATTCCTGGCCCGTACGCTGGCACTGAACCGTGCGTCAGCACGTAGCCTGACCCTCCCACGTTTCCGTACCCTCACCTGTGCCCTAAGCCTTGCCGTTCCCTAACCCCAACCCTAGCCAGGAATAGAAACCCACCACCAGCCCTACACCTTACCTTACGCCGTACCCTACTCCTGACCCGTACGCTGGCACTGACACGTGCGTCTGCACGTAGCCTGACCCTCCCACGTTTCCGTACCCTCACCGGTGCCCTAAGCCTTGCCATTCCCTAACCCTAACCCTAGCCCGGAACGCAAATCCGCCACCAGCCCTACACTTTATCCTACGCCGTTGCCTAGTCCTGGCCAGTACGCTGGCACTGACCCGTGCGTCAGCACGTAGCCCGACCCTCCCACGTTTCCGTACCCTCACCTGTGCCCTAAGCCTTGCCGTTCCCTAACCCTAACCCTAGCCCGGAATGGAAACCCACCACCAGCCCTACACCTTACCCTACGCCGTTGCCTACTCCTGGCCTGTACTCTGGCACTGCACCGTGCATCAGCACGTAGCCTTACCCTCCCACGTTTCCGTACCCTCTCCTGTGCCCTAAGCCTTACCATTCCCTAACCCTAACTCTAGCCAAGAACGCAAATCCACCACCAGCCTACAGTTTATCCTACGCCGTTGCCTACTCCTGGCCCATACGCTGGCACTGACACTTGCGTCAGCACGTAGCCCGACCCTCCCACGTTTCCGTACCCTCACCTGTGCCCTAAGCCTTGCCGTTCCCTAACCCTAACCCTAGCCCGGAATAGAAACCCACCACCAGCCCTACACTTTATCCTACGCCGTTGCCTACTCCTGGCCCGTATGCTGGCACTAACCCGTGCGTCAGCACGGGGCCCGACCCTCCCACGTTTCCGTACCCTCTCCTTTGCCCTAAGCCTTGCCGTTCCCTAACCCTAACCCTAGCCTGGAACGGAAATCAACCACAGGCCCTACACCTTATCTTACGCCGTACCCTACTCCTGGCCCGTAAGTTGGCACTGACCCGTGCGTCAGCACGTAGCCTGACCCTCCCACGTTTCCGTACCCTAACCTGTGCCCTAAGCCTTGCCGTTCCCTAACCCTAACCCTAGCCCGGAACGGAAACCCACCACCAGCCCTACACCTTACCTTACGCCGTACCCTATTCCTGGCCCGTACGCTGGCACTGAACCTTGCGTCAGCACGTAGCCCCACCCTCCCACGTTTCCGTACCCTCACCTGTGCCCTAAGCCTTGCCGTTCCCTAACCCTAAACCTAGCCCGGAATAGAAACCCACCACCAGCCCTACACCTACCTTACGCCGTGCCGTACTCCTGACCTGTACGCTGGCACTGACCTGTGCGTCAGCACGTAGCCCGACCCTCCCATGTTTCCGTACCGTCACCTGTGCCCTAAGCCTTGCCGTTCCCTAACCCGAACCCTAGCCTGGAACGGAAACAAACCACCAGCCCTACACCTTACCTTACGCCGTTGCCTACTCCTGGCCCGTACGCTGGCATTGAACCGTGCGTCAGCAGGTAGCCTGACCCTCCCACGTTTCCGTACCCTCACCTGTGCCCTAAGCCTTGCCGTTCCCTAACCCTAACCCTAGCCCGGAACGGAAACCCACCACGAGCCCTACACCTTAACCTACGCCGTTGCCTACTCCTGGCCTGTACTCTGGCACTGGCCCGTGCATCAGCACGTAGCCTTACCCTCCCGCGTTTCCGTACCCTGACCTGTGCCCTAAGCCTTGCCGTTCCCTAACCATAACCCAAGCCCAGAACGCAAATCCACCACCAGCCCTACACTTTATCCTACGCCATTGCCTACTCCTGGCCCGTACGCTGGCACTGACCTGTGCGTCAGCACGTAGCCCGAGCCTCCCACGTTTCCGTACCCTCACCTGTGCCCTAAGCCTTGCCGTTCCCTAACCCTAACCGTAGCCCGGAATGGAAACCTACCACCAGCCCTACACCTTACCTTACGCTGTACCCTATTCCTGGCCCGTACGCTGGCACTGAACCATGCGTCAGTACGTAGCCTGACCCTCCCACGTTTCCGTACCCTCACCTGTGCCCTAAGTCTTGCCGTTCCCTAACCCTAACCCTAGCCCGGAATAGAAACCCACCACCAGCCCTACACCTTACCTTACGCCGTACCCTACTCCTGACGCGTACGCTGGCACTGACCCGTGCGTCAGCACGTAGCCTGACCCTCCCACGTTTCCGTACCCTCACCTGTGCCCTAAGCCTTGCCGTTCCCTAACCCTAACCCTAGCCCGGAACGCAAATCCACCACCAGCCCTACACTTTATCCTACGCCGTTGCCTACTCCTGGCCCGTACGCTGGCACTGACACGTGCTTCAGCACATAGCCCGACCCTCCCACTTTTCCGTACCCTCACCTGTGCCCTAAGCCTTGCCGTTCCCTAACCCTAACCCTAGCCTGGAACGGAAACCAACCACCAGCCCTACACCTTACCTTACGCCGTTGCCTACTCCTGGCCCGTACGCTGGCACTGATCCGTGCGTCAGCACGTAGCCTGACCCTCCCACTTTTCCGTACCCTCACCTGTGCCCTAAGCATTGCCGTTCCCTAACCCTAACCCTAGCCCGGAATAGAAACCCACCACCAGCCCTACACATTACCATACCCCGTTGCCTACTCCTGGCCTGTACTCTGGCACTGATCCGTGCATCAGAACTTAGCCTTACCCTCCCGCGTTTCCGTACCCTGACCTGTGCCCTAAGCCTTGCGGTTCCCTAACCCTATCCCTAGCCCGGAATAGAAACCCACCACCAGCCCTACACCTTACCTTACGCCGTACCCTACTCCTGACCCGTACGCTGGCACTGACCCGTGCGTCAGCACGTAGCCTGACCCTCCCACGTTTCCGTACCCTCACCTGTGCCCTAAGCCTTGCCGTTCCCTAACTCTAACCCTAGCCTGGAACGCAAATCCACCACCAGCCCTACACTTTATCCTACGCCGTTGCCTACTCCTGGCCCGTACGCTGGCACTGACCCGTGCGTCAGCACGTAGCCCGACCCTCCCACGTTTCCGTTCCCTCACCTGTGCCCTAAGCCTTGCAGTTCCCTAACCCTAACCCTAGCCTGGAACGGAAACCAACCACCAGCCCTATACCTTACCTTACGCCGTTGCCTACTCCTGGCACGTACGCTGGCACTGACCCGTGCGTCAGCACGTAGCCCGACCCTCCCACGTTTCCATACCCTCACCTGTGCCCTAAGCCTTGCCGATCCCTAACCCTAACCCTATCTCGGAACGGAAATCAACCACAAGTCCTACACCTTACCTTACGCCGTTGCCCACTCCTGGCCCGTACGCTGTCACGGACCCGTGAATCAGCACGTAGCCTGACCCTCCCACGTTTCCGTACCCTCACCTGTGCCCTAATCCTTGCCGTTCCCTAACCCTAACCCTAGCCCTGAATGGAAACCCACCACCAGCCCTACACCTTACCTTACGCCGTACCCTATTCCTGGCCCGTACGCTGACACTGAACCGTGTGTCAGCACGTAGCCTTACCCTCCCGCGTTTCCGTACCCTGACCTGTGCCCTAAGCCTTGCCGTTCCCTAACCCTAACCCTAGCCCGGAATAGAAACCCACCACCATCCCTACACGTTACCGTACGCCGTACCCTACTCCTGACCCGTACGCTGGCACTGACCCGTGCGTCAGCACGTAGCCTGACCCTCCCACGTTTCCGTACCCTCACCTGTGCCCTAAGCATTGCCGTACCCTAACCCTAACCCTAGCCCGGAACGGAAATCCACCACCAGCCCTACACTTTATCCTACGCCGTTGCCTACTCCTGGCCCGTACGCTGGCACTGACACGTGCGTCAGCACGTAGCCCGAACCTCCCACGTTTCCATACCCTCACCTGTGCCCTAAGCCTTGCCTATCCCTAACCCTAACCATAGCCCGGAACGGAAATCAACCACAATCCCTACGCCTTACCTTACGCCGTTGCCCACTCCTGGCCCGTACGCTGGCACGGACCCGTGCATCACCACGTAGCCTGACCCTCCCACGTTTCCGTACCCTCACCTGTGCCCTAAGCCTTGCCGTTCCCTAACCCTAACCCTAGCCCGGAACGGAAACCCACAAACAGCCCTACACCTTACATTACGCCGTACCCTATTCCTGGCCCGTACGCTGGCACTGAACCGTGCGTCAGCACGTAGTCTGACCCTCCCACGTTTCCGTACCCTCACCTGTGCCCTAAGCCTTGCCGTTCCCTCACCCTAACCCTAGCCCGGAGTAGAAACCCACCACCAGCCCTACACCTTACCTTACGCCGTACCCAAATCCTGACACGTACACTGGCACTGACCCGTGCGTCTGCACGTAGCCTGACCCTCCCACGTTTCCGTACCCTCACCTGTGCCCTAAGCCTTGCCGTTCCATAACCCTAACCCTAGCCCGGAACGCAAATCCACCACCAGCCCTACACTTTATCCTACGCCGTTGCCTACTCCTGGCCCGTACGCTGGCACTGACCCGTGCGTCAGCACGTAGCCCGACCCTCCCACGTTTCCGTACCCTCACCTGTGCCCTAAGCATTGCCGTTCCCTAACCCTAACCCTAGCCTGGAACGGAAACCAACCACCAGCCCTACAACTTACCTTACGCCGTTGCCTACTCCTGGCCCGTACGCTGGCACTGACCCGTGCGTCAGCACGTAGGCTGACCCTCCCACGTTTCCGTACCCTCACCTGTGCCCTAAGCCTTGCCGTTGCCTAACCCTAACAGTAGCCCGGAACGGAAAACCACCACCATCCCTACACCTTAACCTACGCCATTGCCTACTCCTGGCCTGTACTCTGGCACTGACCCGTGCATCAGCACGTAGCCTTACCCTCCCGCGTTTCTATACCCTGACCTGTGCCCTCAGACTTGCCGTTCCCTAACCCTAACCCTAGCCCAGAACGCAAATCCACCACCAGCCCTACACTTTATCCTACGCCGTTGCCTACTCCTGGCCCGTACGCTGGCACTGACACGTGCGTCAGCACGTAGCCCGAGCCTCCCACGTTTCCGTACCTTCACCTGTGCCCTAAGCCTTGCCGTTCCCTAACCCTAACCCTAGCCCGGAACGGAAATCAACCACAAGCCCTACACCTTACCTTACGCCGTACCCTACTCCTGGCCCGTACGCTGGCACTGAACCATGCGTGTGCACGTAGCCTGACCCTCCCACGTTTCCGTGCCCTCATCTGTGCCCTAAGCCTTGCCGTTCGCTAACCCTAACCCTAGCCCGGAATAGAAACCCACCACCAGCCCTACACCTTACCTTACGCCGTACCCTAATCCTCTCCCGTACGCCGGCACTGACCCGTGCGTCAGCACGTAGCCTGGCCCTCCCACGTTTCCGTAACCTCACCTGTGCCCTAAGCCTTGCCATTCCCTAACCCTAACCATAGCCCGGAACGCAAATCCACCACCAGCCCTACACTTTATCCTACACCGTTGCCTACTCCTGTCCCTTACGCTGGCAATGACACGTTTGTCAGCACGTAGCCCGACCCTCCCACGTTTCCGTACCCTCACCTGTGCCCTAAGCCTTGCCGTTCCCTAACCCTAACCCTAGCCTGGAACGGAAACCAACCACCAGCCCTACACCTTACCTTACGCCGTTGCCTACTCCTGGCCCGAATGCTGGCACTGACCCATGCGTCAGCACGTAGCCTGACCCTCCCACGTTTCCGTACCCTCACCTGTGCCCTAAGCCTTGCCGTTCCCTAACACTAACCCTAGCACGGAAGAGAAACCCACCACCAGACCTACACCTTACCTTACGCCGTACCCTACTCCTGACCTGTACGCTGGCACTGACCCGTGCATCAGCACGTAGCCTGACCCTCACACGTTTCCGTACCGTCACCTGTGCCCTAAGCCTTGCCGTTCCCTAACCCTAACCCTAGCCCGGAACGTAAACCCACCACCAGCCCTACAACTTACCTTATGCCGTACCCTATTCCTGGCCCGTACGCTGGCACTGAACCGTGCATCAGCACGTAGCCTGACCCTCCCACGTTTCCGTACCCTCAACTGTGCCCTAAGACTTGCCGTTCCCTAACCCTAACCCTAGCCCGGAATAGAAACCCACCACCAGCCCTACACTTTAACCTACGCCGTACCCTACTCCTGACCCGTACGCTGGCACTGACCCGTGCGTCAGCACGTTGCCTGACCCTCCCACGTTTCCGTACCCTCACCTGTGCCCTAAGCCTTGCCATTCCCTAACCCTAACCCTAGCCCGGAACGCAAATCCACCACCAGCCCTACACTTTATCCTACGCCGTTGCCTACTCCTGGCCCGTACGCTGACACTGACCCGTGCGTCAGCACGTAGCCTGACCCTCCCACGTTTCCGTACCCTCACCTGTGCCCAAAGCCTTGCCGTTCCCTAACCCTAACCCTAGCCTGGAACGGAAATCAACCACAAGCCCTACACCTTACCATACGCCGTACCCTACTCCTGGTCCGTATATTGGCACTGACCCGTGCATCAACACGTAGCCTGACCCTCCCACGTTTCCGTACCCTCACCTGTGCCCTAAGCCTTGCCGTTCCCTAACCCTAAACCTAGCCCGGAACGGAAACCCACAACCAGCCCTACACCTTACCTTACGCCATACCCTATTCCTGGCCCGTACGCTGGCACTGAACCGTGCGTCAGCAGGTAGACTGACCCTCCCACGTTTCCGAACCCTCACCTGTGCCCTAAGCCTTGCCGTTCCCTAACCCTAACCCTAGCCCGGAATAGAAACCCCCCACCAGCCCTAAAACTTACCTTACCCCGTACCCTACTCCTTACCTGTACGCTGGCACTGACCTGTGCGTCAGCACGTAGCCTGATCCTCCCACGTTTCCGTACCCTCACCTGTGCCCTAAGCCTTGCCGTTCCCTAAACCTAACCCTAGCCTGGAACGGAAATCAACCACAAGCCCTAAACCTTATATTACGCCGTACCCTACTCCTGGCCCGTACGCTGGCACTGATCCGTGCATCAGCATGTAGCCTGAGCCTCCCACGTTTCCGTGCCCGCACCTGTGCCCTAAGCCTTGCCGTTCCCTAACCCTAACCCTAGCCCGGAATAGAAACCCACCACCAGCCCTACACCTTACCTTACGCCGTACCCTACTCCTGACCCGTACGCTGGCACTGACTCGTGCGTCAGCATGTAGCCTGACCCTCCCACGTTTCCGTACCCTCACCTGTGCCCTAAGTCTTGCCGTTCCCTAACCCTAACCCTAGCCCGGAACGCAAATCCACCACCAGCCCTAAAGTTTATCCTACGCCGTTGCCTATTCCTGGCCCGTACGCTGGCACTGACCCGTGCGTCACCACGTAGCCCGACCCTCCCACGTTTCCGTACCGTCACCTGTGCCCTAAGCCTTGCCGTTCCCTAACCCTAAACCTAGCCTGGAACGGAAACCAACCACCAGCCCTACACCTTACCTTACGCCGTTGCCTACTCCTGGCCCGTACGCTGGCATTGAACCGTGCGTCAGCAGGTAGCCTGACCCTCCCACGTTTCCGTACCCTCACCTGTGCCCTAAGCCTTGCCGTTCCCTAACCCTAACCCTAGCCCGGAACGGAAACCCACCACGAGCCCTACACCTTAACCTACGCCGTTGCTTGCTCCTGGCCTGTACTCTGGCACTGACCCGTGCATCAGCACGTAGCCTTACCCTCCCGCGTTTCCGTACACTGACCTGTGCCCTAAGCCTTGCCGTTCCCTAACCATAACCCTAGCCTAGAACGCAAATCCACCACCAGCCCTACACTTTATCCTACGCCGTTGCCTACTCCTGGCCCGTACGCTGGCACTGACCTGTGCGTCAGCACGTAGCCCGAGCCTCCCACGTTTCCGTACCCTCACCTGTGCCCTAAGCCTTGCCGTTCCCTAACCCTAACCGTAGCCCGGAATGGAAACCTACCACCAGCCCTACACCTTACCTTACGCCGTACCCTACTCCTGGCCCGTACACTGGCACTGACCCGCGCGTCAGCACGTAGCCTGACCCTCCCACGTTTCCGTACCCTCACCTGTGCCCTAAGCCTTGCCGTTCCCTAACCCTAACCCTAGCCTGGAACGGAAATCAACCACAAGACCTACACCTTACCATACGCCATACCCTACTCCTGGCCCGTACGTTGGCACTGAGCCGTGCGTCAGCACATAGCCTGACCCTCACACGTTTCCGTACCCTCACCTGTGCCCTAAGCCTTGCCGTTCCCTAACCCTAACCCTAGCCCGGAACGGAAACCCACCAACAGCCCTACACCTTACATTACGCCGTACCCTATTCCTGGCCCATACGCTGGCTCTGAACCGTGCGTCAGCACGTAGCCTGACCCTCCCACGTTTCCGTACCCTCACCTGTGCCCTAAGGTTGCCGTTCCCTAACCCTAACCCTAGCCCGGAACGCAAATCCACCACCAGCCCTACACTTTATCCTACGCCGTTGCCTACTCCTGGCCCGAACGCTGGCACTGACCCGTGCGTCAGCACGTAGCCCGACCCTCCCACGTTTCCGTACGCTCACCAGTGCCCTAAGCCTTGCCGTTCCCTAACCATAACCCTAGCCCGGAACGCAAATCCACCATCAGCCCTACACTTTATCCTACGCCATTGCCTACTCCTGGCCCGTACGCTGGCACTGACCCGTGCGTCAGCACGTAGCCCGACCCTCCCACGTTTCCGTACCCTCACCTGTGCCCTAAGCCTTGCCGTTCCCTAACCCTAACCCTAGCCTGGAACGGAAATCAACCACCAGCCCTACACTATATCCTACGCCGTTGCATACTCCTGGCCCGTACGCTGGCACTGACCCGTGCGTCAGCACGTAGCCGGACACTCCCACGTTTCCGTTCCCTCACCTGTGCCCTAAGCCTTGCCGTTCCCTAACACTAACCCTAGCCCGGAATACAAACCCACCACCAGCCCTACACCTTACCCTACCCCGTTGCCTACTCCTGGTCTGTACTCTGGCACTGACCCGTGCATCAGAACGTAGACTTACCCTCCCGCGTTTCCGTAACCTGACCTGTGCCCTAAGCCTTGCCGTTCCCTAAACCTAACCCTAGCCCAGAACGTAAATCAACCACAAGCCCTACACCTTACCTTACGCCGTACCCTACTCCTGGCCCGTACGCTGGCACTGAACCGTGCGTCAGCAGGTAGCCTGACCCTCCCACGTTTCCGAACCCTCACCTGTGCCCTAAGCCTTGCCGTTCCCTAACCCTAACCCTAGCCCGGAATAGAAACCCCCCACCAGCCCTACACCTTACCTTACCCCGTACCCTACTCCTGACCTGTACGCTGCCACTGACCTGTGCGTCAGCACGTAGCCTGATCCTCCCACGTTTCCGTACCCTCACATGTGCCCTAAGCCTTGCCGTTCCCTAACCCTAACCCTAGCCCGGAACGCAAATCCACCACCATCCCTACACCTTACCTTACGCCGTTGCCTACTCCTGGCCCGTACGCTGGCACTGACCTGTGCATCAGCACGTAGCCCGACCCTCCCAGGTTTCCGTACCCTCACCTGTGCCCTAAGTCTTGCCGTTCCCTAACCCTAACCCTAGCCCGGAACGCAAATCCACCACCAGCCCTAAAGTTTATCCTACGCCGTTGCCTATTCCTGGCCCGTACGCTGGCACTGACCCGTGCGTCACCACGTAGCCCGACCCTCCCACGTTTCCGTACCGTCACCTGTGCCCTAAGCCTTGCCGTTCCCTAACCCTAAACCTAGCCTGGAACGGAAACCAACCACCAGCCCTACACCTTACCTTACGCCGTTGCCTACTCCTGGCCCGTACGCTGGCATTGAACCGTGCGTCAGCAGGTAGCCTGACCCTCCCACGTTTCCGTACCCTCACCTGTGCCCTAAGCCTTGCCGTTCCCTAACCCTAACCCTAGCCCGGAACGGAAACCCACCACGAGCCCTACACCTTAACCTACGCTGTTGCTTGCTCCTGGCCTGTACTCTGGCACTGACCCGTGCATCAGCACGTAGCCTTACCCTCCCGCGTTTCCGTACACTGACCTGTGCCCTAAGCCTTGCCGTTCCCTAACCATAACCCTAGCCTAGAACGCAAATCCACCACCAGCCCTACACTTTATCCTACGCCGTTGCCTACTCCTGGCCCGTACGCTGGCACTGACCTGTGCGTCAGCACGTAGCCCGAGCCTCCCACGTTTCCGTACCCTCACCTGTGCCCTAAGCCTTGCCGTTCCCTAACCCTAACCGTAGCCCGGAATGGAAACCTACCACCAGCCCTACACCTTACCTTACGCCGTACCCTACTCCTGGCCCGTACACTGGCACTGACCCGCGCGTCAGCACGTAGCCTGACCCTCCCACGTTTCCGTACCCTCACCTGTGCCCTAAGCCTTGCCGTTCCCTAACCCTAAACCTAGCCTGGAACGGAAACCAACCACCAGCCCTACACCTTACCTTACGCCGTTGCCTACTCCTGGCCCGTACGCTGGCATTGAACCGTGTGTCAGCACGTAGGCCGACCCTCCCACGTTTCCGTACCCTCACCTGTTCCCTAAGCCTTACCGTTCCCTAACCCTAACCCTAGCCTGGAACGGAAACCCACCACAAGCCCTACACCTTACCTTACGCCGTTGCCTACTCCTGGCCCGTATGCTGGCACTGACCCGTGCGTCAGCACGTAGCCTGACCCTCCCACGTTTCCGTACCATGACCTGTGTCCTAAGCCTTGTCGTTCGCTAACCATAACCCTAGCCAAGTACGGAAACCCACCACCAGCCCTACACCTTACCCTACGCCGTTGCCTACTCCTGGCCTGTACTCTGGCACTGACCCGTGCATCAGCACGTAGCCTTACTCTCCCGCGTTTCCGTACCCTCACCTGTGCCCTAAGCCTTGCCGTTCCCTAACCCTAACCCTAGCCTGTAACGGAAATCAACCACAAGCCCTACACCTTACCTTACGCCGTACACTACTCCTGGCCCGTACACTGGCGCTGACCCGTGCGTCAGCACGTAGCCTGACCCTCCCACGTTTCCGTACCCTCACCTGTGCCCTAAGCCTTGCCGTTCCCTAACCCTAACCCTAGCCCGGAACGGAAATCCACAACCAGCCCTACACCTTACCTAACGCCGTACCCTATTCCTGGCCCGTACGCTGGCACTGAACCGTGCGTCAGCACGTAGCCTGACCCTCCCACGTTTCCGTACCCTCACCTGTGCCCTAAGCCTTGCCGTTCCCTAACCCTAAACCTAGCCCGTATTAGAAACCCACCACCAGCCCTACACCTACCTTACGCCGTGCCGTACTCATGACCTGTACGCTGGCACTGACCTGTGCGTCAGCACGTAGCCTGACCCTCCCACGTTTCCGTACCCTCACCTGTGCCCTAAGCCTTGCCGTTCCCTAACCCTAACCCTAGCCCGGAATAGAAACCCACCACCAGCCCTACACCTTGCCTTACGACGTTGCCTACTCCTGGCCCGTACGCTGCAACTGACCCGTGCGTCAGCACGTAGCCTGACCCTCCCACATTTCCGTACCCTCACCTGTGCCTTAAGCCTTGCCGTTCCCTAACACTAAACCTAGCCCGGAATGGAAACACACCACCAGCCCTACACTTTATCCTACGCCGTTGGCTACTCCTGGCCCGTATGCTGGCACTAAACCGTGCGTCAGCACAGGGCCCGACCCTCCCACGTTTCTGTACCCTCTCCTTTGCCCTAAGACTTGCCGTTCACTAACCCTAACCCTAGCCCGGAACGGAAACCCACCACCAGCCTGACACCTTACCTTACGCCGTACCCTATTCCTGGACCGTACGCTGGCACAGAACCGTGCGTCAGCAGGTAGCCTGACCCTCCCACGTTTCCGTACCCTCACCTGTGCCCTAAGCCTTGCCGTTCCCTAACCCTAACCCTAGCCCAGAACGCAAATCCACCACCAGCCCTACACTTTATCCTACGCCGTTGCCTACTCCTGGCCCGTACGCGGGCACTGACCCGTGCGTCAGCACGTAGCCCGACCCTCCCACGTTTCCGTACCGTCACCTGTGCCCTAAGCCTTGCCGTTCCCTAACCCGAACCCTAGCCTGGAACGGAAACAAACCACCAGCCCTACACCTTACCTTACGCCGTTACCTACTCCTGGCCCGTACGCTGGCATTGAACCGTGCGTCAGCAGGTAGCCTGACCCTCCCACGTTTCCGTACCCTCACCTGTGCCCTAAGCCTTGCCGTTCCCTAACCCTAACCCTAGCCCAGAACGGAAACCCACCACGAGCCCTACACCTTAACCTACGCCGTTGCCTACTCCTGGCCTGTACTCTGGCACTGGCCCGTGCATCAGCACGTAGCCTTACACTCCCGCGTTTCCGTACCCTGACCTGTGCCCTAAGCCTTGCCGTTCCCTAACCATAACCCAAGCCCAGAACGCAAATCCACCACCAGCCCTACACTTTATCCTACGCCGTTGCCTACTCCTGGCCCGTACGCTGGCACTGACCTGTGCGTCAGCACGTAGCCCGAGCCTCCCACGTTTCCGTACCCTCACCTGTGCCCTAAGCCTTGCCATTCCCTAACCCTAACCGTAGCCCGGAATGGATACCTACCACCAGCCCTACACCTTACCTTACGCTGTACCCTACTCCTGACCCGTACGCTGGCACTGACCCGTGCGTCAGCACATACCCTGACCCTCCCACGTTTCCGTACCCTCACCTGTGCCCTAAGCCTTGCCGTTCCCTAACCCTAACCCTAGCCCGGAACTCAAATCCACCACCAGCCCTACACTTTATCCTACGCCGTTGCCTACTCCTGGCCCGTACGCTGGCACTGACCCGTGCATCAGCACGTAGCTTGACCCTCCCACGTTTCCGTACCCTCACCTGTGCCCTAAGCCTTGCCGTTCCCTAACCCTAACCGTAGCCCAGAACGCAAATCCACCACCAGCCCTAAAATTATCCTATGCCGTTGCCTACTCCTGGCCCGTACGCTGGCACTGACCCGTGCGTCAGCACGTAGCCCGACCCTCCCACGTTTCCGTACCCTCACCTGTGCCCTAAGCATTGCCGTTCCTTAATCCTAACCCTAGCCCGGAACGGAAACCCACCACCAGCCTGACACCTTACCTTACGCCGTACCCTATTCCTGGACCGTACGCTGGCACTGAACCGTGTGTCAGCACGTAGCCTGACCCTCCCACGTTTCCGTACCCTCACCTGTGCCCTAAGCCTTGCCGTTCCCTAACCCTAACCCTAGCCCAGAACGCAAATCCACCACCAGCCCTACACTTTATCCTACGCCGTTGCCTACTCCTGGCTCGTACGCTGGCACTGATCCGTGCATCAGCACGTAGCCTGAGCCTCCCACGTTTCCGTGCCCTCACCTGTGCCCTAAGCCTTGCCGTTCCCTAACCCTAACCATAGCCCGGAATAGAAACCCACCACCAGCCCTACACCTTACCTTACGCCGTACCCTACTCCTGTCCCGTACGCTGGCACTGACCCGTGCGTCAGCACGTAGCCTGACACTCCCACGTTTCCGTACCCTCAACTGTGCCCTAAGCCTTGCCGTTCCCTAACCCTAACCCTAGCCCAGAACGCAAATCCACCACCAGCACTACACTTTATCCTACGCCGTTGCCTACTCCTGGCCCTTACGCTGGCACTGACACGTGTGTCAGCACGTAGCCCGACCCTCCCACGTTTCCGTACCCTCACCTGTTCCCTAAGCCTTGCCGTTCCCTAACCCTAACCCTAGCCTGGATCGGAAACCAACCACCAACCCTACACCTTACCTTACGCCGTTGCCTACTCCTGGCCCGTATGCTGGCACTGACCCGTGCGTCAGCACGTAGCCTGACCCTCCCACGTTTCCGTACCATCACCTGTGCCCTAAGCCTTGTCGTTCGCTAACCCTAACCCTAGCCATGTAGGGAAACCCACCACCAGCCCTACACCTTACCCTACGCCGTTGCCTACTCCTGGCCTGTACACTGGCACTGACCCGTGCATCAGCACGTAGCCTTACGCTCCCGCGTTTCCGTACCCTGACCTGTGCCCTAAGCCTTGCCGTTCCCTAACACTAACGCTAGCCCAGAACGCAATTCCACCACCAGCCCTACACTTTATCCTACGGAGTTGCCTACTCCTGGCCGGTACGCTGGCACTAAACCGTGCGTCAGCCGGTAGCCCGACCCTACCAAGTTTCCGTACCCTCACCTGTGCCCTAAGCCTTGCCGTTCCCTAACCCTAACCCTAGCCTGGAACGGAAACCAACCAACAGCCCTACACCTTACCTTACACCGTTGCCTACTCCTGGCCCGTACGCTGGCACTGACCCGTGCGTCAGCACGTAGCCTGACCCTCCCACGTTTCCGTACCCTCACCTGTGCCCTAAGCCTTGCCGTTCCCTAACCCTAACCCTAGCCCGGAATAGAAACCCACCACCAGCCCTACACCTTACCTTACGCCGTTGCCTACTCCTGGCCCGTACGCTGGCACTGACCCGTGCGTCAGCACGTAGCCTGACCCTCCCACGTTTCCGTACCCTCACCTGTGCCCTAAGCCTTGCCGTTCCCTAACCCTAACCCTAGCCCGGAATAGAAACCCACCACCAGCCCTACACCTTACGTTACGCCGTACCCTACTCCTGACCCGTACGCTGGCACTGACCCGTGCGTCTGCACGTAGCCTGACCCTCCCACGTTTCCGTACCCTCACCTGTGCCCTAAGCCTTGCCGTTCCCTAACCCTAACCCTAGCCCGGAACGCAAATCCACCACCAGCCCTACACTTTATCCTACACCGTTGCCTACTCCTGGCCAGTACGCTGGCACTGACCCGTGCGTCAGCACGTAGCCCGACCCTCCCACGTTTCCGTACCCTTACCTGTGCCCTAAGCCTTGCCGTTCCCTAACCCTAACCCTAGCCTGGAACGGAAAACAACCACCAGCCCTACACCTTACCTTACGCCGTTGCCTACTCCTGGCCCGTACGCTGGCACTGACCCGTGCGTCAGCACGTAGCCTGACCCTCCCACGTTTCCGTACCCTCACCTGTGCCCTAAGCCTTGCCGTTCCCTAACCCTAACCCTAGCCCGGAATGGAAACCCACCACCAGCCCTACACCTTACCCTACGCCGTTGCCTACTCCTGGCCTGTACTCTGGCACTGCCCCGTGCATCAGCACGTAGCCTTACCCTCCCACGTTTCCGTACCCTCTCCTGTGCCCTAAGCCTTGCCGTTACCTAACACTAACCCTAGCCCAGAACGCAAATCCACCACCAGCCTACACTTTATCCTACGCCGTTGCCTACTCCTGGCCCGTACGCTGGCACTGACCCGTGCGTCAGCACGTAGCCCGACCCTCCCACGTTCCCGTACCCTCACCTGTGCCCTAAGCCTTGCCGTTCCCTAACCCTAACCCTAGCCCGGAATAGAAACCCACCACCAGCCCCACACCTTACCTTACGCCGTACCCTACTCCTGACCCGTACGCTGGCACTGACCCGTGCGTCAGCACGTAGCCTGACCCTCCGACGTTTCCGTACCCTCACCTGTGCCCTAAGCCTTGCCGTTCCCTAACCCTAACCCTAGCCCGGAATAGAAACCCACCACCAGCCCTACACCTTACCTTACGCTGTACCTTACTCATGACCTGTACGCTGGCACTGACCTGTGCATCAGCACGTAGCCTGGACCTCCCACGTTTCCATACCCTCACCTGTGCCCTAAGCCTTGCCGTTCCCTAACCCTAACCCTAGCCCGGAACGCAAATCCACCACCAGGCCTACACTTTATCCTACGCCGTTGCCTACTCCTGGCCCGTACGCTGGCACTGACACGTGCGTCAGCACGTAGCCCCACCCTCCCACGTTTCCGTACCCTCACCTGTGCCCTAAGCCTTGCCGTTCCCTAACCCTAACCCTAGCCTGGAACGGAAACCAACCAGCAGCCCTACACCTTACCTGACGCCGTTGCCTACTCCTGGCCCGTACGCTGGCACTGACCCGTGCGTCAGCACGTAGCCTGACCCTCGCACGTTTCCGTACCCTCACCTGTGCCCTAAGCCTTGCCGTTACCTAACCCTAACCGTAGCCCAGAACGCAAATCCACCACCAGCCTACACTTTATCCTACGCCGTTGCCTACTCCTGGCCAGTACGCTGGCACTGACCCGTGCGTCAGCACGTAGCCCGACCCTCCCACGTTTCCGTACCCTCACCTGTGCCCTAAGCCTTGCCGTTCCCTAACCCTAACCCTAGCCTGGAACGGAAATCAACCAGAAGCCCTACACCTTACCTTACGCCGTACCCTACTCCTGGCCCGTACGCTGGCACTGATCCGTGCATCAGCACGTAGCCTGAGCCTCCCACGTTTCCGTGCCCTCACCTGTGCCGTAAGCCTTGCCGTTCCCTAACCCTAACCCTAGCCCCGAATAGAAACCCACCACCAGGCCTACACCTTACCTTACGCCGTACCCTACTCCTGACCCGTACGCTGGCACTGACCCGTGCGTCAGCATGTAGCCTGACCCTCCCACGTTTCCGTACCCTCACCTGTGCCCTAAGACTTGCCGTTCCCTAACCCTAAACCTAGCCCGGAACGCAAATCCACCACCAGCCCTAAACTTTATCCTACGCCGTTGCCTATTCCTGGCCCGTACGCTGGCACTGACCCGTGCGTCAGCACGTAGCCCGACCCTCCCACGTTTCCGTACCGTCACCTGTGCCCTAAGCCTTGCCGTTCCCTAACCCTAACCCTAGCCTGGAACGGAAACCAACCACCAGCCCTACACCTTACCTTACGCCGTTGCCTACTCCTGGCCCGTACGCTGGCATTGAACCGTGCGTCAGCAGGTAGCCTGACCCTCCCACGTTTCCGTAACCTCACCTGTGCCCTAAGACTTGCCGTTCCCTAACCCTAACCCTATCCCGGAACGGAAACCCACCAGGAGCCCTACACCTTAACCTACGCCGTTGCCTACTCCTGGCCTGTACTCTGGCACTGACCCGTGCATCAGCACGTAGCCTTACCCTCCCGCGTTTCCATACCCTCACCTGTGCCCTAAGCCTTGCCGTTCCCTAACCATAACCCTAGCCCAGAACGCAAATCCACCACCAGCCCTACACTTTATCCTACGCCGTTGCCTACTCCTGGCCCGTACGCTGGCACTGACCTGTGCGTCAGCACGTAGCCCGAGCCTCCCACGTTTCCGTACCCTCACCTTTGCCCTAAGCCTTACCATTCCCTAACCCTAACCGTAGCCCGGAATGGAAACCTACCACCAGCCCTACACCTTACCTTACGCCGTACCCTATTCCTGGCCCGTACGCTGGCACTGAACCATGCGTGAGCATGTAGCCTGACCCTCCCACGTTTCCGTACCCTCACGTGTGCCCTAAGCCTTGCCATTCCCTAACCCTAACCCTAGCCCGGAATAGAAACCCACCACCAGCCCTACACCTTACCTTACGCTGTACCCTAATCCTGACCCGTACGCTGGCACTGACCCGTGCGTCAGCACGTAGCCTGACCCTCCCACGTTTCCGTACCCTCACCTGTGCCCTAAGGCTTGCTGTTCCCTAACCCTAACCCTAGCCCAGAACGCATATCCACCACCAGCCCTAAACTTTATCCAATGCCGTTGCCTACTCCTGCCCCGTACGCTGACACTGATCCGTGCATCAGCACATAGCCTGAGCCTCCCACGATTAGGTGCCCTCACCTGGGCCCTAAGCCTTGCCGTTCCCTAAACCTAACCCTAGCCCGGAATAGAAACCCACCACCAGCCCTACACCTTACCTTACGCCGTACCCTACTCCTGTCCCGTACGCTGGCACTGACCCGTGCGTCAGCACGTAGCCTGACCCGCCCACGTTTCCGTACCCTCACCTGTGCCCTAAGCCTTGCCGTTCCCTAACCCTAACCCTAGCCCGGAATAGAAACCCACCACCAGCCCTACACCTTACCTTACGCCGTACCTTACTCATGACCTGTACGCTGGCACTGACATGTGCGTCAGCACGTAGCCTGGACCTCCCACGTTTCCATACCCTCACCTGTGCCCTAAGCCTTGCCGTTCCCTAACCCAAACCCTAGCCCGGAACGCAAATCCACCACCAGCCCTACACTTTATCCTACGCCGTTGCCTACTCCTGGCCCGTACGCTGGCACTGACCCGTGCGTCAGCACGTAGCCCGACCCT
Source organism: Mesoplodon bidens (assembly GCF_964165515.1). Lineage (NCBI taxonomy): Eukaryota > Metazoa > Chordata > Mammalia > Artiodactyla > Ziphiidae > Mesoplodon > Mesoplodon bidens. The sequence continues at coordinate 663,995 of NW_027672602.1, read as the reverse complement.
CCCACGTTTCCGTACGCTCACCTGTGCCCTAAGCCTTGCCGTTCCCTAACCCTAACCCTAGCCCAGAACGCAAATCCACCACCAGCCTACACTTTATCCTACGCCGTTGCCTACTCCTGGCCCGTACGCTGGCACTGACCGGTGCGTCAGCACGTAGCCCGACCCTCCCACGTTTCCGTACCCTCACCTGTGCCCTAAGCCTTGCCGTTCCCTAACCCTAACCCTAGCCCGGAATAGAAACCCACCACCAGCCCTACACCTTACCTTACGCCGTACCTTACTCATGACCTGTACGCTGGCACTGACATGTGCGTCAGCACGTAGCCTGGACCTCCCACGTTTCCATACCCTCACCTGTGCCCTAAGCCTTGCCGTTCCCTAACCCTAACCCTAGCCCGGAACGCAAATCCACCACCAGCCCTACACTTTATCCTACGCCGTTGCCTACTCCTGGCCCGTACGCTGGCACTGACCCGTGCGTCAGCACGTAGCCCCACCCTCCCACGTTTCCGTACGCTCACCTGTGCCCTAAGCCTTGCCGTTCCCTAAGCCTAACCCTAGACCGGAACGCAAATCCACCATCAGCCCTACACTTTATCCTACGCCATTGCCTACTCCTGGCCCGTACGCTGGCACTGACCCGTGCGTCAGCACGTAGCCCGACCCTCCCACGTTTCCGTACCCTGACCTGTGCCCTAAGCCTTGCCGTTCCCTAACCCTAACCCTAGCCTGGAACGGAAATCAACCACCAGCCCTACACTATATCCTACGCCGTTGCATACTCCTGGCCCGTACGCTGGCACTGACCCGTGCCTCAGCACGTAGCCTGACCCTCCCACGTTTCCGTAACCTCACCTGTGCCCTAAGCCTTGCCGTTCCCTAACCCTAACACTAGCCCGGAACGGAAATCAACCACCAGCCCTACACTTTATCCTACGCCGTTGCATACTCCTGGCCCGTACGCTGGCACTGACCCGTGCGTCAGCACGTAGACCAACCCTTTCACATTTCCGTACCGTCACCTGTGCCCTAAGCCTTGCCGTTCCCTAACCCTAACCCTAGCCCGGAATAGAAACCCACCACCAGCCCTACACCTTACCTTACGCCGTTGCCTACTCCTGTTCCGTACGCTGGCACTGACCCGTGCGTCAGCACGTAGCCTGACCCTCCCACGTTTCCATACCCTCACCTGTGCCCTAAGCCTTGCCGTTCCCTAACCCTAACCCTAGCCCGGAATGGAAACCCACCACCAGCCCTACACTTTATCCTACGCCGTTGCATACTCCTGGCCCGTATGCTGGCACTAACGCGTTCGTCAGCACGGGGCCCGTCCCTCCCACGTTTCCGTACCCTCTCCTTTGCCCTAAGCCTTGCCGTTCCCTAACCCTAACCCTAGCCCGGAATAGAAACCCCCCACCAGCCCTACAACTTACCTTACCCCGTACCCTACTCCTGACCTGTACGCTGGCACTGACCTGTGCGTCAGCACGTAGCCTGATCCTCCCACGTTTCCGTACCCTCACCTGTGCCCTAAGCCTTGCCATTCCCTAACCCTAACCCTAGCCTGGAACGGAAACCAACCACCAGCCCTACACCTTACCTTACGCCGTTGCCTACTCCTGGCCCGTACGCTGGCATTGAACCGTGCGTCAGCAGGTAGCCTGACCCTCCCACGTTTCCGTACCCTCACCTGTGCCCTAAGCCTTGCCGTTCCCTAACCCTAACCCTAGCCCTGAACGGAAACCCACCACGAGCCCTACATCTTAACCTACGCCGTTGCTTACTCCTGGCCTGTACTCTGGCACTGACCCATGCATCAGCAGGTAGCCTTACCCTCCCGCGTTTCCGTACCCTCACCTGTGCCCTAAGCCTTGCCGTTCCCTAACCCTAACCCTAGCCTGGAATGGAAATCAACCACAAGCCCTACACCTTACCATACGCCGTACCCTACTCCTGGCCCGTACGTTGGCACTGACCCGTGCGTCAGCACATAGCCTGACCCTCCCACGTTTCCGTACCCTCACCTTTGCCCTAAGCCTTGCCGTTCCCTAACCCTAACCCTAGCCCGGAACGGAAACCCACCAACAGCCCTACACCTTACATTACGCCGTACCCTATTCCTGGCCCATACGCTGGCACTGAAACGTGCGTCAGCACGTAGCCTGACCCTCCCACGTTTCCGTACCCTCACCTGTGCCCTAAGCCTTGCCGTTCCCTAACCCTAACCCTAGCCCGGACCGCAAATCCACCACCAGCCCTACACTTTATCCTACGCCGTTGCCTACCCCTGGCCCGTACGCTGGCACTGACCCGTGCGTCAGCACGTAGCCCGAACCTCCCACGTTTCCGTACCCTCACCTGTGCCCTAAGCCTTGCCGTTCCCTAACCCTAACCCTAGCCCGGAATGGAAACCCACCACCAGCCCTACACCTTACCCTATGGCGTTGCCTACTCCTGGCCTGTACTCTGGCACTGACCCGTGCATCAGCAGGTAGCCTTACCCTCCCGCGTTTCCGTACCCTCACCTGTGCCCTAAGCCTTGCCGTTCCCTAACCCTAACCCTAGCCCAGAACGCAAATCCACCACCAGCCATACACTTTATCCTACGCCGTTGCCTACTCCTGGCCCGTACGCTGGCACTGACCCGTGCGTCAGCACGTAGCCCGACCCTCCCACGTTTCCGTACCCTCACCTGTGCCCTAAGCCTTGCCGTTCCCTAACCCTAACCCTAGCCTCGAACGGAAATCAACCACCAGCCCTACACTATATCCTACGCCGTTGCATACTCCTGGCCCGTACGCTGGCACTGACCCGTGCGTCAGCACGTAGCCGGACCCTCCCACGTTTCCGTTCCCTCACCTGTGCCCTAAGCCTTGCCGTTCCCTAACCCTAACCCTAGCCCGGAATAGAAACCCACCACCAGCCCTACACCTTACCCTACCCCGTTGCCTACTCCTGGTCTGTACTCTGGCACTGACCCGTGCATCAGAACGTAGCCTTACCCTCCCGCGTTTCCGTACCCTGACCTGTGCCCTAAGCCTTGCCGTTCCCTAAACCTAACCCTAGCCCAGAACGTAAATCAACCGCAAGCCCTACACCTTCCCTTACGCCGTACCCTACTCCTGGCCCGTACGCTGGCACTGAACCGTGCGTCAGCAGGTAGCCTGACCCTCCCACGTTTCCGAACCCTCACCTGTGCCCTAAGCCTTGCCGTTCCCTAACCCTAACCCTAGCCCGGAATAGAAACCCCCCACAAGCCCTACACCTTACCTTACCCCGTACCCTACTCCTGACCTGTACGCTGCCACTGACCTGTGCGTCAGCACGTAGCCTGATCCTCCCACGTTTCCGTACCCTCACATGTGCCCTAAGCCTTGCCGTTCCCTAACCATAACCCTAGCCCGGAACGCAAATCCACCACAAGCCCTACACTTTAGCCTACGCCGTTGCCTACTCCTGGCCCGTACGCTGGCACTGACCCGTGCGTCAGCACGTAGCCCGACCCTCCAAGGTTTCCGTACCCTCACCTGTGCCCTAAGCCTTGCCGTTCCCTAACACTAACCCTAGCCTGGAACGGAAACCAACCACCATCCCTACACCTTACCTTACGCCGTTGCCTACTCCTGGCCCGTACGCTGGCACTGACCTGTGCATCAGCACGTAGCCCGAGCCTCCCACGTTTCCGTACCCTCACCTGTGCCCTAAGCCTTACCGTTCCCTAACCCTAACCGTAGCCCGGAACGGAAACCTACCACCAGCCCTACACCTTACCTTACGCCGTACCCTATTCCTGGCCCGTACGCTGGCACTGAACCATGCGTCAGCACGTAGCCTGACCCACCCACGTTTCCGTACCCTCACCTGTGCCCTAAGCCTTGCCGTTCCCTAACCCTAACCCTAGCACGGAATAGAAACCCACCACCAGCCCTACACCTTACCTTACGCTGTACCCTACTCCTGACCCGTACGCTGGCACTGACCCGTGCGTCAGCACGTAGCCTGACCCTCCCACGTTTCCGTACCCTCACCTGTGCCCTAAGCCTTGCCGTTCCCTAACCCTAACCCTAGCCCGGAACGCAAATCCACCACCAGCCCTACACTTTATCCTACGCCATTGCCTACTCCTGGCCCGTACGCTGGCACTGACCCGTGCATCAGCACGTAGCTTGACCCTCCCACGTTTCCGTACCCTCACCTGTGCCCTAAGCCTTGCCGTTCCCTAACCCTAACCCTAGCCCAGAACGCAAATCCACCACCAGCCCTAAACTTTATCCTATGCCGTTGCCTACTCCTGGCCCGTACGCAGGCACTGACCCGTGCGTCAGCACGTAGCCCGACCCTCCCACGTTTCCGTACCCTCACCTGTGCCCTAAGCCTTGCCGTTCCCTCACCCTAACCCTAGCCTGGAACGGAAATCAACCAGAAGCCCTACACCTTACCTTACGCCGTACCCTACTCCTGGCCCGTACGCTGGCACTGATCCGTGCATCAGCACGTAGCCTGAGCCTCCCACGTTTCCGTGCCCTCACCTGTGCCGTAAGCCTTGCCGTTCCCTAACCCTAACCCTAGCCCCGAATAGAAACCCACCACCAGGCCTACACCTTACCTTACGCCGTACCCTACTCCTGACCCGTACGCTGGCACTGACCCGTGCGTCAGCATGTAGCCTGACCCTCCCACGTTTCCGTACCCTCACCTGTGCCCTAAGACTTGCCGTTCCCTAACCCTAAACCTAGCCCGGAACGCAAATCCACCACCAGCCCTAAACTTTATCCTACGCCGTTGCCTATTCCTGGCCCGTACGCTGGCACTGACCCGTGCGTCAGCACGTAGCCCGACCCTCCCACGTTTCCGTACCGTCACCTGTGCCCTAAGCCTTGCCGTTCCCTAACCCTAACCCTAGCCTGGAACGGAAACCAACCACCAGCCCTACACCTTACCTTACGCCGTTGCCTACTCCTGGCCCGTACGCTGGCATTGAACCGTGCGTCAGCAGGTAGCCTGACCCTCCCACGTTTCCGTAACCTCACCTGTGCCCTAAGACTTGCCGTTCCCTAACCCTAACCCTATCCCGGAACGGAAACCCACCAGGAGCCCTACACCTTAACCTACGCCGTTGCCTACTCCTGGCCTGTACTCTGGCACTGACCCGTGCATCAGCACGTAGCCTTACCCTCCCGCGTTTCCGTACCCTCACCTGTGCCCTAAGCCTTGCCGTTCCCTAACCATAACCCTAGCCCAGAACGCAAATCCACCACCAGCCCTACACTTTATCCTACGCCGTTGCCTACTCCTGGCCCGTACGCTGGCAGTGACCTGTGCGTCAGCACGTAGCCCGAGCCTCCCACGTTTCCGTACCCTCACCTTTGCCCTAAGCCTTACCATTCCCTAACCCTAACCGTAGCCCGGAATGGAAACCTACCACCAGCCCTACACCTTACCTTACGCCGTACCCTATTCCTGGCCCGTACGCTGGCACTGAACCATGCGTGAGCATGTAGCCTGACCCTCTCACGTTTCCGTACCCTCACGTGTGCCCTAAGCCTTGCCATTCCCTAACCCTAACCCTAGCCCGGAATAGAAACCCACCACCAGCCCTACACCTTACCTTACGCTGTACCCTAATCCTGACCCGTACGCTGGCACTGACCCGTGCGTCAGCACGTAGCCTGACCCTCCCACGTTTCCGTACCTTCACCTGTGCCCTAAGGCTTGCTGTTCCCTAACCCTAACCCTAGCCCAGAACGCAAATCCACCACCAGCCCTAAACTTTATCCAATGCCGTTGCCTACTCCTGCCCCCTACGCTGACACTGATCCGTGCATCAGCACATAGCCTGAGCCTCCCACGATTAGGTGCCCTCACCTGGGCCCTAAGCCTTGCCGTTCCCTAACCCTAACCCTAGCCCGGAATAGAAACCCACCACCAGGCCTACACCTTACCTTACGCCGTACCCTACTCCTGTCCCGTACGCTGGCACTGACCCGTGCGTCAGCACGTAGCCTGACCCGCCCACGTTTCCGTACCCTCACCTGTGCCCTAAGCCTTGCCGTTCCCTAACCCTAACCCTAGCCCGGAATAGAAACCCACCACCAGCCCTACACCTTACCTTACGCCGTACCTTACTCATGACCTGTACGCTGGCACTGACATGTGCGTCAGCACGTAGCCTGGACCTCCCACGTTTCCATACCCTCACCTGTGCCCTAAGCCTTGCCGTTCCCTAACCCTAACCCTAGCCCGGAACGCAAATCCACCACCAGCCCTACACTTTATCCTACGCCGTTGCCTACTCCTGGCCCGTACGCTGGCACTGACCCGTGCGTCAGCACGTAGCCCGACCCTCCCACGTTTCCGTACGCTCACCTGTGCCCTAAGCCTTGCCGTTCCCTAACCCTAACCCTAGACCGGAACGCAAATCCACCATCAGCCCTACACTTTATCCTACGCCATTGCCTACTCCTGGCCCGTACGCTGGCACTGACCCGTGCATCAGCACGTAGCCCGACCCTCCCACGTTTCCGTACCGTCACCTGTGCCCTAAGCCTTGCCGTTCCCTAACCCTAACCCTAGCCTGGAACGGAAACCAACCACCAGCCCTACACCTTACCTTACGCCGTTGCCTACTCCTGGCCCGTACGCTGGCATTGAACCGTGCGTCAGCAGGTAGCCTGACCCTCCCACGTTTCCGTACCCTCACCTGTGCCCTAAGCCTTGCCGTTCCCTAACCCTAACCCTATCCCGGAACGGAAACCCACCAGGAGCCCTACACCTTAACCTACGCCGTTGCCTACTCCTGGCCTGTACTCTGGCACTGACCCGTGCATCAGCACGTAGCCTTACCCTCCCGCGTTTCCGTACCCTCACCTGTGCCCTAAGCCTTGCCGTTCCCTAACCATAACCCTAGCCCAGAACGCAAATCCACCACCAGCCCTACACTTTATCCTACGCCGTTGCCTACTCCTGGCCCGTACGCTGGCACTGACCTGTGCGTCAGCACGTAGCCCGAGCCTCCCACGTTTCCGTACCCTCACCTTTGCCCTAAGCCTTACCATTCCCTAACCCTAACCGTAGCCCGGAATGGAAACCTACCACCAGCCCTACACCTTACCTTACGCCGTACCCTATTCCTGGCCCGTACGCTGGCACTGAACCATGCGTGAGCATGTAGCCTGACCCTCCCACGTTTCCGTACCCTCACGTGTGCCCTAAGCCTTGCCATTCCCTAACCCTAACCCTAGCCCGGAATAGAAACCCACCACCAGCCCTACACCTTACCTTACACTGTACCCTAATCCTGACCCGTACGCTGGCACTGACCCGTGCGTCAGCACGTAGCCTGACCCTCCCACGTTTCCGTACCCTCACCTGTGCCCTAAGGCTTGCTGTTCCCTAACCCTAACCCTAGCCCAGAACGCAAATCCACCACCAGCCCTAAACTTTATCCAATGCCGTTGCCTACTCCTGCCCCGTACGCTGACACTGATCCGTGCATCAGCACATAGCCTGAGCCTCCCACGATTAGGTGCCCTCACCTGGGCCCTAAGCCTTGCCGTTCCCTAACCCTAACCCTAGCCCGGAATAGAAACCCACCACCAGCCCTACACCTTACCTTACGCCGTACCCTACTCCTGTCCCGTACGCTGGCACTGACCCGTGCGTCAGCACGTAGCCTGACCCGCCCACGTTTCCGTACCCTCACCTGTGCCCTAAGCCTTGCCGTTCCCTAACCCTAACCCTAGCCCGGAATAGAAACCCACCACCAGCCCTACACCTTACCTTACGCCGTACCTTACTCATGACCTGTACGCTGGCACTGACATGTGCGTCAGCACGTAGCCTGGACCTCCCACGTTTCCATACCCTCACCTGTGCCCTAAGCCTTGCCGTTCCCTAACCCTAACCCTAGCCGGGAACGCAAATCCACCACCAGCCCTACACTTTATCCTACGCCGTTGCCTACTCCTGGCCCGTACGCTGGCACTGACCCGTGCGTCAGCACGTAGCCCGACCCTCCCACGTTTCCGTATGCTCACCTGTGCCCTAAGCCTTGCCGTTCCCTAACCCTAACCCTAGACCGGAACGCAAATCCACCATCAGCCCTACACTTTATCCTACGCCATTGCCTACTCCTGGCCCGTACGCTGGCACTGACCCGTGCATCAGCACGTAGCCCGACCCTCCCAAGTTTCCGTACCCCGTCCTGTGCCCTAAGCCTTGCCGTTCCCTAACCCTAACCCTAGCCTGGAACGGAAATCAACCACCAGCCCTACACTATATCCTAAGCCGTTGCATAGTCCTGGCCCGTACGCTGGCACTGACCCGTGCGTCAGCACGTAGCCTGACCCTCCCACGTTTCCGTACCCTCCCCTGTGCCCTAAGCCTTGCCGTTCCCTTACCCTAACCCTAGCCCGGAACGCAAATCCACCACCAGCCCTACACTTTATCCTACGCCGTTGCCTACTCCTGGCCCTTACGCTGGCACTGACACGTGCGTCAGCACGTAGCCTGACCCGCCCACGTTTCCGTACCCTCACCTGTTCCCTAAGCCTTACCGTTCCCTAACCCTAACCCTAGCCTGGAACGGAAACCAACCACCAGCCCTACACCTTACCTTACGCCGTTGCCTACTCCTGGCCCGTATGCTGGCACTGACCCGTGCGTCAGCACGTAGCCTGACCCTCCCACGTTTCCGTACCATGACCTGTGTCCTAAGCCTTGTCGTTCGCTAACCCTAACCCTAGCCAAGTACGGAAACCCACCACCAGCCCTACACCTTACCCTACGCCGTTGCCTACTCCTGGCCTGTACTCTGGCACTGACCCGTGCATCAGCACGTAGCGTTACGCTCCCGCGTTTCCGTACCCTCACCTGTGCCCTAAGCCTTGCCGTTCCCTAACCCTAACCCTAGCCTGTAACGGAAATCAACCACAAGCCCTACACCTTACCTTACGCCGTGCCGTACTCCTGACCTGTACGCTGGCACTGACCTGTGCGTCAGCACGTAGCCTGACCCTCCCACGTTTCCGTAACCTCACCTGTGCCCTAAGCCTTGCCGTACCCTAACCCTAACCCTACACCGGAATGCAAATCCACCACCAGCCCTACACTTTATCCTACGCCGTTGCCTACTCCTGGCCCGTACGCTGGCACTGATACGTGCGTCAGCACGTAGCCCGACCCTCCCACGTTTCCGTACCCTCACCTGTGCCCTAAGCCTTGCCGTTCCCTAACCCTAACCCTAGCCTTGAACGGAAACCAACCACCAGCCCTACACCTTACCTTACGCCGTTGCCAACTCCTGGCCCGTACGCTGACACTGACCCGTGCGTCAGCACGTAGCCTGACCCTCCCACGTTTCCGTGCCCTCACATGTGCCCTAAGCCTTGCCGTTCCCTAACCCTAACCCTAGCCCGGAATAGAAACCCACCACCAGCCCTACACATTGCCTTACGCCTTTGCCTACTCCTGGCCCGTACGCTGCAACTGACCCGTGCGTCAGCACGTAGCCTGACCCTCCCACATTTCCGTACCCTCACCTGTGCCTTAAGCCTTGCCGTTCCCTAACCCTAAACCTAGCCCGGAATGGAAACACACCACCAGCCTTACACTTTATCCTACGCCGTTGGCTACTCCTGGCCCGTATGCTGGCACTAACCCGTGCGTCAGCACAGGGCCCGACCCTCCCACGTTTCCGTACCCTCTCCTTTGCCCTAAGACTTGCCGTTCACTAACCCTAGCCCTAGCCTGAAACGCAAATCAACCACAAGCCCTACACCTTACCTTACGCCGTACACGACCCCTGGCCCGTACGTTGGCACTGACCCGTGCGTCAGCACGTAGCCTGACCCTCCCACGTTTCCGTACCCTCACCTGTGCCCTAAGCCTTGCCGTTCCCTAACCCTAACCCTAGCCCGGAATAGAAACCCACCACCAGCCCTACACCTTACCTTACGCCGTACCCTATTCCTGGCCCGTACGCTGGCACTGAACCGTGCGTCAGCACGTAGCCGGACCCTCCCACGTTTCCGTACCCTCACCTGTGCCCTAAGCCTTGCCGTTCCCTAACCCTAACCCTAGCCTGGAATGCAAATCCACCACCAGCCCTAAACTTTGTCCTATGCCGTTGCCTACTCCTGGCCCGTACGCAGGCACTGACCCGTGCGTCAGCACGTAGCCCGACCCTCCCACGTTTCCGTACCCTCACCTGTGCCCTAAGCCTTGCCGTTCCCTAACCCTAACCCTAGCCCGGAACGGAAACCCGCCACCAGCGTGACACCTTACCTTACGCCGTACCCTATTCCTGGACCGTACGCTGGCACTGAACCGTGCGTCAGCACGTAGCCTGACCCTCCCACGTTTCCGTACCCTCACCTGTGCCCTAAGCCTTGCCGTTCCCTAACCCTAACCCTAGCCCAGAACGCAAATCCACCACCAGCCCTACACTTTATCCTACGCCGTTGCCTACTCCTGGCCCGTACGCTGGCACTGAACCGTGCGTCAGCACGTAGCCTGAACCTCCCACGTTTCCGTACCCTCACCTGTGCCCTAAGCCTTGCCGTTCCCTAACCCTAACCGTAGCCCGGAACGGAAACCCACCAGGAGCCCTACACCTTAACCTACGCCGTTGCCTACTCCTGGCCTGTACTCTGGCACTGACCCGTGCATCAGCACGTAGCCTTACCCTCCCGCGTTTCCGTACCCTGACCTGTGCCCTAAGCCTTGCCGTTCCCTAACCATAACCCTAGCCCAGAACGCAAATCCACCACCAGCCCTACACTTTATCCTACGCCGTTGCCTACTCCTGGCCCGTACGCTGGCACTGACCCGTGCATCAGCACGTAGCTTGACCCTCCCAAGTTTCCGTACCCTCACCTGTGCCCTAAGCCTTGCCGTTCCCTAACCCTAACCCTAGCCCAGAACGCAAATCCACCACCAGCCCTAAACTTTATCCTATGCCGTTGCCTACTCCTGCCCCGTACGCTGGCACTGATCCGTGCATCAGCACGTAGCCTGAGCCTCCCACGATTAGGTGCCCTCACCTGGGCCCTAAGCCTTGCCGTTCCCTAACCCTAACCCTAGCCCGGAATAGAAACCCACCACCAGCCCTACACCTTACCTTACGCCGTACCCTACTCCTGTCCCGTACGCTGGCACTGACCCGTGCGTCAGCACGTAGCCTGACCCTCCCACGTTTCCGTACACTCCCCTGTGCCCTAAGCCTTGCCGTTCCCTAACCCTAACCCTAGCCCGGAACGCAAATCCACCACCAGCCCTACACTTTATCCTACGCCGTTGCCTACTCCTGGCCCTTACGCTGGCACTGACACGTGTGTCAGCACGTAGGCCGACCCTCCCAAGTTTCCGTACCCTCACCTGTTCCCTAAGCCTTATCGTTCCCTAACCCTAACCCTAGCCTGGAACGGAAACCCACCACAAGCCCTACACCTTACCTTACGCCGTTGCCTACTCCTGGCCCGTACGCTGGCACTGAACCGTGCGTCAGCACGTAGCCTGACCCTCCCACGTTTCCGTACCCTCACCTGTGCCCTAAGCCTTGCCGTTCCCTAACCCTAAACCTAGCCCGGAATAGAAACCCACCACCAGCCCTACACCTACCTTACGCCGTGCCGTACTCATGACCTGTACGCTGGCACTGACCTGTGCGTCAGCACGTAGCCTGACCCTCACACGTTTCCGTAACCTCACCTGTGCCCTAAGCCTTGCCGTTCCCTAACCCTAACCCTAGACCGGAACGCAAATCCACCACCAGCCCTACACTTTATCCTACACCGTTGCCTACTCCTGGCCCGTACGCTGGCACTGATACATGCGTCAGCACGTAGCCCGACCCTCCCACGTTTCCGTACCCTCACCTGTGCCCTAAGCCTTGCCGTTCCCTAACCCTAACCCTAGCCTGGAACGGAAACCAACCACCAGCCCTACACCCTACCTTACGCCGTTGCCAACTCCTGGCCCGTACGCTGGCACTGACCCGTGCGTCAGCACGTAGCCTGACCCTCCCACGTTTCCGTGCCCTCACATGTGCCCTAAGCCTTGCCGTTCCCTAACCCTAACCCTAGCCCGGATTAGAAACCCACCACCAGCCCTACACCTTGCCTTACGCCGTTGCCTACTCCTGGCCCGTACGCTGCAACTGACCCGTGCGTCAGCACGTAGCCTGACCCTCCCACATTTCCGTACCCTCACCTGTGCCTTAAGCCTTGCCGTTCCCTAACACTAAACCTAGCCCGGAATGGAAACACACCACCAGCCCTACACTTTATCCTACGCCGTTGGCTACTCCTGGCCCGTATGCTGGCACTAACCCGTGCGTCAGCACAGGGCCCGACCCTCCCACGTTTCCGTACCCTCTCTTTTGCCCTAAGACTTGCCGTTCACTAACCCTAACCCTAGCCTGGAATGGAAATCAACCACAAGCCCTACACCTTACCTTACGCCGTACACTACTCCTGGCCCGTACGTTGGCACTGACCCGTGCGTCAGCACGTAGCCTGACCCTCCCACGTTTCCGTACCCTCACCTGTGCCCTAAGCCTTGCCGTTCCCTAACCCTAACCCTAGCCCGGAATAGAAACCCACCACCAGCCCTACACCTTACCTTACGCCGTACCCTGTTCCTGGCCCGTACGCTGGCACTGAACCGTGCGTCAGCACGTAGCCTGACCCTCCCACGTTTCCGTACCCTCACCTGTGCCCTAAGCCTTGCCGTTCCCTAACCCTAACCCTAGCCCAGAACGCAAATCCACCACCAGCCCTACACTTTATCCTACGCCGTTGCCTACTCCTGGCCCGTACGCTGGCACTGAACCGTGCGTCAGCACGTAGCCTGAACCTCCCACGTTTCCGTACCCTCACCTGTGCCCTAAGCCTTGCCGTTCCCTAACCCTAACCGTAGCCCGGAACGGAAACCCACCAGGAGCCCTACACCTTAACCTACGCCGTTGCCTACTCCTGGCCTGTACTCTGGCACTGACCCGTGCATCAGCACGTAGCCTTACCCTCCCGCGTTTCCGTACCCTGACCTGTGCCCTAAGCCTTGCCGTTCCCTAACCATAACCCTAGCCCAGAACGCAAATCCACCACCAGCCCTACACTTTATCCTACGCCGTTGCCTACTCCTGGCCCGTACGCTGGCACTGACCCGTGCATCAGCACGTAGCTTGACCCTCCCAAGTTTCCGTACCCTCACCTGTGCCCTAAGCCTTGCCGTTCCCTAACCCTAACCCTAGCCCAGAACGCAAATCCACCACCAGCCCTAAACTTTATCCTATGCCGTTGCCTACTCCTGCCCCGTACGCTGGCACTGATCCGTGCATCAGCACGTAGCCTGAGCCTCCCACGATTAGGTGCCCTCACCTGGGCCCTAAGCCTTGCCGTTCCCTAACCCTAACCCTAGCCCGGAATAGAAACCCACCACCAGCCCTACACCTTACCTTACGCCGTACCCTACTCCTGTCCCGTACGCTGGCACTGACCCGTGCGTCAGCACGTAGCCTGACCCTCCCACGTTTCCGTACACTCCCCTGTGCCCTAAGCCTTGCCGTTCCCTAACCCTAACCCTAGCCCGGAACGCAAATCCACCACCAGCCCTACACTTTATCCTACGCCGTTGCCTACTCCTGGCCCTTACGCTGGCACTGACACGTGTGTCAGCACGTAGGCCGACCCTCCCAAGTTTCCGTACCCTCACCTGTTCCCTAAGCCTTATCGTTCCCTAACCCTAACCCTAGCCTGGAACGGAAACCCACCACAAGCCCTACACCTTACCTTACGCCGTTGCCTACTCCTGGCCCGTACGCTGGCACTGAACCGTGCGTCAGCACGTAGCCTGACCCTCCCACGTTTCCGTACCCTCACCTGTGCCCTAAGCCTTGCCGTTCCCTAACCCTAAACCTAGCCCGGAATAGAAACCCACCACCAGCCCTACACCTACCTTACGCCGTGCCGTACTCATGACCTGTACGCTGGCACTGACCTGTGCGTCAGCACGTAGCCTGACCCTCACACGTTTCCGTAACCTCACCTGTGCCCTAAGCCTTGCCGTTCCCTAACCCTAACCCTAGACCGGAACGCAAATCCACCACCAGCCCTACACTTTATCCTACACCGTTGCCTACTCCTGGCCCGTACGCTGGCACTGATACATGCGTCAGCACGTAGCCCGACCCTCCCACGTTTCCGTACCCTCACCTGTGCCCTAAGCCTTGCCGTTCCCTAACCCTAACCCTAGCCTGGAACGGAAACCAACCACCAGCCCTACACCCTACCTTACGCCGTTGCCAACTCCTGGCCCGTACGCTGGCACTGACCCGTGCGTCAGCACGTAGCCTGACCCTCCCACGTTTCCGTGCCCTCACATGTGCCCTAAGCCTTGCCGTTCCCTAACCCTAACCCTAGCCCGGATTAGAAACCCACCACCAGCCCTACACCTTGCCTTACGCCGTTGCCTACTCCTGGCCCGTACGCTGCAACTGACCCGTGCGTCAGCACGTAGCCTGACCCTCCCACATTTCCGTACCCTCACCTGTGCCTTAAGCCTTGCCGTTCCCTAACACTAAACCTAGCCCGGAATGGAAACACACCACCAGCCCTACACTTTATCCTACGCCGTTGGCTACTCCTGGCCCGTATGCTGGCACTAACCCGTGCGTCAGCACAGGGCCCGACCCTCCCACGTTTCCGTACCCTCTCTTTTGCCCTAAGACTTGCCGTTCACTAACCCTAACCCTAGCCTGGAATGGAAATCAACCACAAGCCCTACACCTTACCTTACGCCGTACACTACTCCTGGCCCGTACGTTGGCACTGACCCGTGCGTCAGCACGTAGCCTGACCCTCCCACGTTTCCGTACCCTCACCTGTGCCCTAAGCCTTGCCGTTCCCTAACCCTAACCCTAGCCCGGAATAGAAACCCACAACCAGCCCTACACCTTACCTTACGCCGTACCCTGTTCCTGGCCCGTACGCTGGCACTGAACCGTGCGTCAGCACGTAGCCTGACCCTCCCACGTTTCCGTACCCTCACCTGTGCCCTAAGCCTTGCCGTTCCCTAACCCTAACCCTAGCCTGGAATGCAAATCCACCACCAGCCCTAAACTTTATCCTATGCCGTTGCCTACTCCTGGCCCGTACGCAGGCACTGACCCGTGCGTCAGCACGTAGCCCGACCCTCCCACGTTTCCGTACCCTCACCTGTGCCCTAAGCCTTGCCGTTCCCTAACCCTAACCCTAGACCGGAACGGAAACCCACCACCAGCCTGACACCTTACCTTACGCCGTACCCTATTCCTGGACCGTACGCTGGCACTGAACCGTGCGTCAGCAGGTAGCCTGACCCTCCCACGTTTCCGTACCCTCACCTGTGCCCTAAGCCTTGCCGTTCCCTAACCCTAACCCTAGCCCAGAACGCAAATCCACCACCAGCCCTACACTTTATCCTACGCCGTTGCCTACTCCTGGCCCGTACGCTGGCACTGACCCGTGCGTCAGCACGTAGCCCGACCCTCCCACGTTTCCGTACCGTCACCTGTGCCCTAAGCCTTGCCGTTCCCTAACCCGAACCCTAGCCTGGAACGGAAACAAACCACCAGCCCTACACCTTACCTTACGCCGTTGCCTACTCCTGGCCCGTACGCTGGCATTGAACCGTGCGTCAGCATGTAGCCTGACCCTCCCACGTTTCCGTACCATCACCTGTGCCCTATGCCTTGCCGTTCGCTAACCCTAACCCTAGCCCAGAACGGAAACCCACCACGAGCCCTACACCTTAACCTACGCCGTTGCCTACTCCTGGCCTGTACTCTGGCACTGGCCCGTGCATCAGCACGTAGCCTTACCCTCCCGCGTTTCCGTACCCTGACCTGTGCCCTAAGCCTTGCCGTTCCCTAACCATAACCCAAGCCCAGAACGCAAATCCACCACCAGCCCTACACTTTATCCTACGCCGTTGCCTACTCCTGGCCCGTACGCTGGCACTGACCTGTGCGTCAGCACGTAGCCCGAGACTCCCACGTTTCCGTACCCTCACCTGTGCCCTAAGCCTTGCCGTTCCCTAACCCTAACCGTAGCCCGGAATGGAAATCTACCACCAGCCCTACACCTTACCTTACGCTGTACCCTACTCCTGACCCGTACGCTGGCACTGACCCGTGCGTCAGCACATACCCTGACCCTCCCACGTTTCCGTACCCTCACCTGTGCCCTAAGCCTTGCCGTTCCCTAACCCTAACCCTAGCCCGGAACGCAAATCCACCACCAGCCCTAAACTTTATCCTACGCCGTTGCCTACTCCTGGCCCGTACGCTGGCACTGACCCGTGCATCAGCACGTAGCTTGACCCTCCCACGTTTCCGTACCCTCACCTGTGCCCTAAGCCTTGCCGTTCCCTAACCCTAACCGTAGCCCAGAACGCAAATCCACCACTTGCCCTAAACTTTATCCTATGCCGTTGCCTACTCCTGGCCCGTACGCAGGCACTGACCCGTGCGTCAGGACGTAGCCCGACCCTCCCACGTTTCCGTACCCTCACCTGTGCCCTAAGCCTTGCCGTTCCCTAACCCTAACACTAGCCCGGAACGGAAACCCACCACCAGCCTGACACCTTACCTTACGCCGTACCCTATTCCTGGACCGTACGCTGGCACTGAACCGTGTGTCAGCACGTAGCCTGACCCTCCCACGTTTCCGTACCCTCACCTGTGCCCTAAGCCTTGCCATTCCCTAACCCTAACCCTAGCCCAGAACGCAAATCCACCACCAGCCCTACACTTTATCCTACGCCGTTGCCTACTCCTGGCTCGTACGCTGGCACTGACCCGTGCGTCAGCACGTAGCCCGAGCCTCCCACGTTTCCGTACCTTCACCTGTGCCCTAAGACTTGCCGTTCCCTAACCATAACCCTAGCCTGGAACGGAAATCAACCACAAGCCCTACACCTTACCTTACGCCGTACCCTACTCCTGGCCCGTACGCTGGCACTGATCCGTGCATCAGCACGTAGCCTGAGCATCCCACGTTTCCGTGCCCTCACCTGTGCCCTAAGCCTTGCCGTTCCCTGACCCTAACCATAGCCCGGAATAGAAACCCACCACCAGCCCTACACCTTACCTTACGCCGTACCCTACTCCTGTCCCGTACGCTGGCACTGACCCGTGCGTCAGCACGTAGCCTGACCCTCCCACGTTTCCGTACCCTCACCTGTGCCCTAAGCCTTGCCGTTCCCTAACCCTAACCCTAGCCCGGAACGCAAATCCACCACCAGCACTACACTTTATCCTACGCCGTTGCCTACTCCTGGCCCTTACGCTGGCACTGACACGTGTGTCAGCACGTAGCCCGACCCTCCAACGTTTCCGTACCCTCACCTGTTCCCTAAGCCTTGCCGTTCCCTAACCCTAACCCTAGCCTGGATCGGAAACCAACCACCAGCCCTACACCTTACCTTACGCCGTTGCCTACTCCTGGCCCGTATGCTGGCACTGACCCGTGCGTCAGCACGTAGCCTGACCCTCCCACGTTTCCGTACCATCACCTGTGCCCTAAGTCTTGTCGTTCGCTAACCCTAATCCTAGCCATGTACGGAAACCCACCACCAGCCCTACACCTTACCCTACGCCGTTGCCTACTCCTGGCCTGTACACTGGCACTGACCCGTGCATCAGCACGTAGCCTTACGCTCCCGCGTTTCCGTACCCTGACCTGTGCCCTAAGCCTTGCCATTCCCTAACACTAACCCTAGCCCAGAACGCATTTCCACCACCAGCCCTACACTTTATCCTACGCAGTTGCCTACTCCTGGCCGGTACGCTGGCACTAAACCGTGCGTCAGCCGGTAGCCCGACCCTACCAAGTTTCCGTACCCTCACCTGTGCCCTAAGCCTTGCCGTTCCCTAACCCTAACCCTAGCCTGGAACGGAAACCAACCAACAGCCCTACACCTTACCTTACACCGTTGCCTACTCCTGGCCCGTACGCTGGCACTGACCCGTGCGTCAGCACGTAGCCTGACCCTCCCACGTTTCCGTACCCTCACCTGTGCCCTAAGCCTTGCCGTTCCCTAACCCTAACACTAGCCCGGAACGGAAATCAACCACAAGCAATACACTTTATCCCACGCCGTTGCATACTCCAGGCCCGTACGCTGGCACTGACCCGTGCGTCAGCACGTAGCCCGACCCTTCCACGTTTCTGTACCCTCACCTGTGCCCTAAGCCTTGCCGTTCCCTAACCCTAACCCTAGCCCGGAATAGAAACCCACCACCAGCCCTACACCTTACCTTACGCCGTTGCCTACTCCTTGCCCGTACGCTGGCACTGACCCGTGCGTCTGCACGTAGCCTTACCCTCCCACGTTTCCGTACCCTCTCCTGTGCCCTAAGCCTTGCCGTTACCTAACCCTAACCCTAGCCCAGAACGCAAATCCACCACCAGCCTACACTTTATCCTACGCCGTTGCCTACTCCTGGCCCGTACGCTGGCACTGACCCGTGCGTCAGCACGTAGCCCGACCCTCCCACGTTTCCGTACCCTCACCTGTGCCCTAAGCCTTGCCGTTCCCTAACCCTAACCCTAGCCCAGAACGCAAATCCACCACCAGCCCTACACTTTATCCTACGCCGTTGCCTACTCCTGGCCCGTACGCTGGCACTGAACCGTGCGTCAGCACGTAGCCCGACCCTCCCACGTTTCCGTACCGTCACCTGTGCCCTAAGCCTTGCCGTTCCCTAACCCGAACCCTAGCCTGGAACGGAAACCAACCACCAGCCCTACACCTTACCTTACGCCGTTGCCTACTCCTGGCCCGTACGCTGGCATTGAACCGTGCGTCAGCAGGTAGCCTGACCCTCCCACTTTTCCGTACCCTCACCTGTGCCCTAAGCCTTGCCGTTCCCTAACCCTAACCCTAGCCCGGAACGGAAACCCACCAGGAGCCCTACACCTTAACCTACGCCGTTGCCTACTCCTGGCCTGTACTCTGGCACTGACCCGTGCATCAGCACGTAGCCTTACCCTCCCGCGTTTCCGTACCCTGGCCTGTGCCCTAAGCCTTGCCGTTCCCTAACCATAACCCTAGCCCAGAACGCAAATCCACCACCAGCCCTACACTTTATCCTACGCCGTTGCCTATTCCTGGCCCGTACGCTGGCACTGACCCGTGCATCAGCACGTAGCTTGACCCTCCCACGTTTCCGTACCCTCACCTGTGCCCTAAGCCTTGCCGTTCCCTAACCCTAACCCTAGCCTGGAACGGAAATCAACCACAAGCCCTACACCTTACCTTACGCCGTACCCTACTCCTGGCCCGTACGCTGGCACTGATCCGTGCATCAGCACGTAGCCTGAGCCTCCCACGTTTCCGTGCCCTCACCTGTTCCCTAAGCCTTGCCGTTCCCTGACCCTAACCATAGCCCGGAATAGAAACCCACCACCAGCCCTACACCTTACCTTACGCCGTACCCTACTCCTGTCCCGTACGCTGGCACTGACCCGTGCGTCAGCACGTAGCCTGACCCTCCCACGTTTCCGTACCCTCACCTGTGCCCTAAGCCTTGCCGTTCCCTAACCCTAACCCTAGCCCGGAACGCAAATCCACCACCAGCACTACACTTTATCCTACGCCGTTGCCTACTCCTGGCCCTTACGCTGGCACTGACACGTGTGTCAGCACGTAGCCCGACCCTCCCACGTTTCCGTACCCTCACCTGTTCCCTAAGCCTTGCCGTTCCCTAACCCTAACCCTAGCCTGGATCGGAAAACAACCACCAGCCCTACACCTTACCTTACGCCGTTTCCTACTCCTGGCCCGTATGCTGGCACTGACCCGTGCGTCAGCACGTAGCCTGACCCTCCCACGTTTCCGTACCATCACCTGTGCCCTAAGCCTTGTTGTTCGCTAACCCTAACCCTAGCCATGTACGGAAACCCACCACCAGCCCTACACCTTACCCTACGCCGTTGCCTACTCCTGGCCTGTACACTGGCACTGACCCGTGCATCAGCACGTAGCCTTACGCTCCCGCGTTTCCGTACCCTGACCTGTGCCCTAAGCCTTGCCGTTCCCTAACACTAACCCTAGCCCAGAACGCAATTCCACCACCAGCCCTACACTTTATCCTACGCAGTTGCCTACTCCTGGCCGGTACGCTGTCACTAAACCGTGCGTCAGCCGGTAGCCCGACCCTACCAAGTTTCCGTACCCTCACCTGTGCCCTAAGCCTTGCCGTTCCCTAACACTAACCCTAGCCTGGAACGGAAACCAACCAACAGCCCTACACCTTACCTTACACCGTTGCCTACTCCTGGCCCGTACGCTGGCACTGACCCGTGCGTCAGCACGTAGCCTGACCCTCCCACGTTTCCGTACCCTCACCTGTGCCCTAAGCCTTGCCGTTCCCTAACCCTAACACTAGCCCAGAACGGAAATCAACCACAAGCAATATACTTTATCCCACGCCGTTGCATACTCCAGGCCCGTATGCTGGCACTGACCCGTGCGTCAGCACGTAGCCCGACCCTCCCACGTTTCTGTACCCTCACCTGTGCCCTAAGCCTTGCCGTTCCCTAACCCTAACCCTAGCCCGGAATAGAAACCCACCACCAGCCCTACACCTTACCTTACGCCGTACCCTACTCCTGACCCGTACGCTGGCACTGACCCGTGCGTCTGCATGTAGCCTGACCCTCCCACGTTTCCGTACCCTCACCTGTGCCCTAAGCCTTGCCGTTCCCTAACCCTAACCATAGCCCGGAACGCAAATCCACCACCAGCCCTACACTTTATCCTACACCGTTGCCTACTCCTGGCCGGTACGCTGGCACTAAACCGTGCGTCAGCCGGTAGCCCGACCCTACCAAGTTTCCGTACCCTCACCTGTGCCCTAAGCCTTGCCGTTCCCTAACCCTAACCCTAGCCTGGAACGGAAACCAACCAACAGCCCTACACCTTACCTTACACCGTTGCCTACTCCTGGCCCGTACGCTGGCACTGACCCGTGCGTCAGCACGTAGCCTGACCCTCCCACGTTTCCGTACCCTCACCTGTGCCCTAAGCCTTGCCGTTCCCTAACCCTAACACTAGCCCGGAACGGAAATCAACCACAAGCAATACACTTTATCCCACGCCGTTGCATACTCCAGGCCCGTACGCTGGCACTGACCCGTGCGTCAGCACGTAGCCCGACCCTCCCACGTTTCTGTACCCTCACCTGTGCCCTAAGCCTTGCCGTTCCCTAACCCTAACCCTAGCCCGGAATAGAAACCCACCACCAGCCCTACACCTTACCTTACGCCGTTGCCTACTCCTGGACCGTACGCTGGCACTGACCCGTGCGTCAGCACGTAGCCTGACCCTCCCACGTTTCCGTACCCTCACCTGTGCCCTAAGCCTTGCCGTTCCCTAACCCTAACCCTAGCCCGGAATAGAAACCCACCACCAGCCCTACACCTTACCTTACGCCGTACCCTACTCCTGACCCGTACGCTGGCACTGACCCGTGCGTCTGCATGTAGCCTGAACCTCCCACGTTTCCGTACCCTCAGCTGTGCCCTAAGCCTTGCCGTTCCCTAACCCTAACCCTAGCCCGGAACGCAAATCCACCACCAGCCCTACACTTTATCCTACACCGTTGCCTACTCCTGGCCAGTACGCTGGCACTGACCCGTGCGTCAGCACGTAGCCCGACCCTCCCACGTTTCCGTACACTCACCTGTGCCCTAAGCCTTGCCGTTCCCTAACCCTAACCATAGCCTGGAACGGAAAACAACCACCAGCCCTACACCTTACCTTACGCCGTTGCCTACTCCTTGCCCGTACGCTGGCACTGACCCGTGCGTCAGCACGTAGCCTGACCCTCCCACGTTTCCGTACCCTCACCTGTGCCCTAAGCCTTGCCGTTCCCTAACCCTAACCCTAGCCCGGAATGGAAACCCACCACCAGCCCTACACCTTACACTACGCTGTTGCCTACTCCTGGCCTGTACTCTGGCACTGCCCCGTGCATCAGCACGTAGCCTTACCCTCCCACGTTTCCGTACCCTCTCCTGTGCCCTAAGCCTTGCCGTTACCTAACCCTAACCCTAGCCCAGAACGCAAATCCACCACCAGCCTACACTTTATCCTACGCCGTTGCCTACTCCTGGCCCGTACGCTGGCACTGACCCGTGCGTCAGCACGTAGCCCGACCCTCCCACGTTTCCGTACCCTCACCTGTGCCCTAAGCCTTGCCGTTCCCTAACCCTAACCCTAGCCCAGAACGCAAATCCACCACCAGCCCTACACTTTATCCTATGCCGTTGCCTACTCCTGGCCCGTACGCTGGCACTGAACCGTGCGTCAGCACGTAGCCCGACCCTCCCACGTTTCCGTACCGTCACCTGTGCCCTAAGCCTTGCCGTTCCCTAACCCGAACCCTAGCCTGGAACGGAAACCAACCACCAGCCCTACACCTTACCTTACGCCGTTGCCTACTCCTGGCCCGTACGCTGGCATTGAACCGTGCGTCAGCAGGTAGCCTGACCCTCCCACTTTTCCGTACCCTCACCTGTGCCCTAATCCTTGCCGTTCCCTAACCCTAACCCTAGCCCGGAACGGAAACCCACCAGGAGCCCTACACCTTAACCTACGCCGTTGCCTACTCCTGGCCTGTACTCTGGCACTGACCCGTGCATCAGCACGTAGCCTTACCCTCCCGCGTTTCCGTACCCTGACCTGTGCCCTAAGCCTTGCCGTTCCCTAACCATAACCCTAGCCCAGAACGCAAATCCACCACCAGCCCTACACTTTATCCTACGCCGTTGCCTATTCCTGGCCCGTACGCTGGCACTGACCCGTGCATCAGCACGTACCTTAACCCTCCCACGTTTCCGTACCCTCACCTGTGCCCTAAGCCTTGCCGTTCCCTAACCCTAACCCTAGCCTGGAACGGAAATCAACCACAAGCCCTACACCTTACCTTACGCCGTACCCTACTCCTGGCCCGTACGCTGGCACTGATCCGTGCATCAGCACGTAGCCTGAGCCTCACACGTTTCCGTGCCCTCACCTGTGCCCTAAGCCTTGCCGTTCCCTGACCCTAACCATAGCCCGGAATAGAAACCCACCACCAGCCCTACACCTTACCTTACGCCGTACCCTACTCCTGTCCCGTACGCTGGCACTGACCCGTGCGTCAGCACGTAGCCTGAAACTCCCACGTTTCCGTACCCTCACCTGTGCCCTAAGCCTTGCCGTTCCCTAACCCTAACCCTAGCCCGGAACGCAAATCCACCACCAGCACTACACTTTATCCTACGCCGTTGCCTACTCCTGGCCCTTACGCTGGCACTGACACGTGTGTCAGCACGTAGCCCGACCCTCCCACGTTTCCGTACCCTCACCTGTTCCCTAAGCCTTGCCGTTCCCTAACCCTAACCCTAGCCTGGATCGGAAAACAACCACCAGCCCTACACCTTACCTTACGCCGTTGCCTACTCCTGGCCCGTATGCTGGCACTGACCCGTGCGTCAGCACGTAGCCTGACCCTCCCACGTTTCCGTACCATCACCTGTGCCCTAAGCCTTGTCGTTCGCTAACCCTAACCCTAGCCATGTACGGAAACCCACCACCAGCCCTACACCTTACACTACGCCGTTGCCTACTCCTGGCCTGTACACTGGCACTGACCCGTGCATCAGCACGTAGCCTTACGCTCCCGCGTTTCCGTACCCTGACCTGTGCCCTAAGCCTTGCCGTTCCCTAACACTAACCCTAGCCCAGAACGCAATTCCACCACCAGCCCTACACTTTATCCTACGCAGTTGCCTACTCCTGGCCGGTACGCTGGCACTAAACCGTGCGTCAGCACGTAGCCCGACCCTACCAAGTTTCCGTACCCTCACCTGTGCCCTAAGCCTTGCCGTTCCCTAACCCTAACCCTAGCCTGGAACGGAAACCAACCACCAGCCCTACACCTTACCTTACACCGTTGCCTACTCCTGGCCCGTACGCTGGCACTGACCCGTGCGTCAGCACGTAGCCTGACCCTCCCACATTTCCGTACCCTCACCTGTGCCCTAAGCCTTGCCGTTCCCTAACCCTAACACTAGCCCGGAACGGAAATCAACCACCAGCAATACACTTTATCCCACGCCGTTGGACACTCCTGGCCCGTACGCTGGCACTGACCCGTGCGTCAGCACGTAGCCCGACCCTCCCACGTTTCTGTACCCTCACCTGTGCCCTAAGCCTTGCCGTTCC
This sequence comes from Mesoplodon bidens, assembly GCF_964165515.1. Taxonomy (NCBI): domain Eukaryota; kingdom Metazoa; phylum Chordata; class Mammalia; order Artiodactyla; family Ziphiidae; genus Mesoplodon; species Mesoplodon bidens. Next base: position 639,740 of record NW_027672602.1, on the reverse strand, counting down.
CTAACCCTAACCCTATCCCGGAATAGAAACCCACCACCAGCCCTACACCTTACCTTACGCCATTGCCTACTCCTGGCCCATACGCTGGCACTGACCCGTGCGTCAGCACGTAGCCTGACCCTCCCAAGTTTCCGTACCCTCACCTGTGCCCTAAGCCTTGCCGTTCCCTAACCCTAACCCTAGCCCGGAATAGAAACCCACAACCTGCCCTACACCTTACCTTACGCCGTACCCTACTCCTGACCCGTACGCTGGCACTGACCCGTGCGTCTGCACGTAGCCTGACCCTCCCACGTTTCCGTACCCTCACCTGTGCCCTAAGCCTTGCCATTCCCTAACCCTAACCCTAGCCCGGAACGCAAATCCACCACCAGCCCTACACTTTATCCTACACCGTTGCCTACTCATGGCCAGTACGCTGGCACTGACCCGTGCGTCAGCACGTAGCCCGACCCTCCCACGTTTCCGTACCCTTACCTGTGCCCTAAGCCTTGCCGTTCCCTAACCCTAACCCTAGCCTGGAACGGAAAACAACCACCAGCCCTACACCTTACCTTACGCCGTTGCCTACTCCTTGCCCGTACGCTGGCACTGACCCGTGCGTCAGCACGTAGCCTAACCCTCCCACGTTTCCGTACCCTCACCTGTGCCCTAAGCCTTGCCGTTCCCTAACCCTAACCCTAGCCCGGAATGGAAACCCACCACCAGACCTACACCTTACCCTACGCCGTTGCCTACTCCTGGCCTGTACTCTGGCACTGCCCCATGCATCAGCACGTAGCCTTACCCTCCCTCGTTTCCGTACCCTCTCCTGTGCCCTAAGCCTTGCCGTTACCTAACCCTAACCCTAGCCCAGAACGCAAATCCACCCCCAGCCTACACTTTATCCTACGCCGTTGCCTACTCCTGGCCCGTACGCTGGCACTGACCCGTGCGTCAGCACGTAGCCCGACCCTCCCATGTTTCCGTACCCTCACCTGTGCCCTAAGCCTTGCCGTTCCCTAACCCTAACCCTAGCCCGGAATAGAAACCCACCACCAGCCCCACACCTTACCTTACGCCGTACCCTACTCCTGACCCGTACGCTGGCACTGACCCGTGCGTCAGCACGTAGCCTGACCCTCCCACGTTTCCGTACCCTCACCTGTGCCCTAAGCCTTGCCGTTCCCTAACCCTAACCCTAGCCCGGAATAGAAACCCACCACCAGCCCTACACCTTACCTTACGCCGTACCTTACTCATGACCTGTACGCTGCCACTGACCTGTGCGTCAGCACGTAGCCTGGACCTCCCACGTTTCCATACCCTCACCTGTGCCCTAAGCCTTGCCGTTCCCTAACCCTAACCCTAGCCCGGAACGCAAATCCACCACCAGCCCTACACTTTATCCTACACCGTTGCCTACTCCTGGCCCGTACGCTGGCACTGACACGTGCGTCAGCACGTAGCCCCACCCTCCCACGTTTCCATACCCTCACCTGTGCCCTAAGCCTTGCCGTTCCCTAACCCTAACCCTAGCCTGGAACGGAAACCAACCACCAGCCCTACACCTTACCTGACGCTGTTGCCTACTCCTGGCCCGTACGCTGGCACTGACCCGTGCGTCAGCACGTAGCCTGACCCTCGCACGTTTCCGTAACCTCACCTGTGCCCTAAGCCTTGCCGTTCCCTAACCCTAACAATAGCCCGGAACGGAAATCAACCACCAGCCCTACACTTTATCCTACGCCGTTGCATACTCCTGGCCCGTATGCTGGCACTGACCCATGCGTCAGCACGTAGCCCGACCCTCCCACGTTTCCGTACCCTCACCTGTGCCCTAAGCCTTGCCGTTCCGTAACTCTAACCCTAGCCCGGAATAGAAACCCACCACCAGCCCTACACCTTACCTTACGCCGTACCCTACTCCTGACCCGTACGCTGGCACTGATCCGTGCGTCAGCACGTAGCCTGACCCTCCCACGTTTCCGTACCCTCACCTGTGCCCTAAGCCTTGCTGTTCCCTAACCCTAACCCTAGCCCGGAATAGAAACCCACCACCAGCCCTACACCTTTCCTTACGCCGTACCCTACTCCTGACCTGTACGCTGGCACTGACCTGTGCGTTAGCACATAGCCTGACCCTCCCACGTTTCCGTACCCTCACCTGTGCCCTAAGCCTTGCCGTTCCCTAACCCTAACCCTAGCCCGGAACGCAAATCCTCCACCAGCCCTACACTTTATCCTACGCCGTTGCCTACTCATGGCCCGTACGCTGGCACTGACACGTGCGTCAGCACGTAGCCCGACCCTCCCACGTTTCCGTATCCTCACCTGTGCCCTAAGCCTTGCTGTTCCCTAACCCTAACCCCAGCCTGGAACGGAAACCAACCACCAGCCCTACACCTTACCTTACGCCGTTGCCTACTCCTGGCCCGTACGCTGGCACTGACCCGTTCATCAGCACGTAGCCTTACCCTCCCGCGTTTCCGTACCCTCACCTGTGCCCTAAGCCTTGCCGTTCCCTAACCCTAACCCTAGCCCGGAACGCAAATCCACCACCAGCCCTACACTTTATCCTACGCCGTTGCCTACTCCTGGCCCGTACGCTGGCACTGACCCGTGGGTCAGCACGTAGCCCGACCCTCCCACGTTTCCGTACCCTCACCTGTGCCCTAAGCCTTGCCGTTCCCTAACTCTAACCCTAGCCTGGAACGGAAACCAACCACCAGCCCTACACCTTACCTTACGCCGTTGCCCACTCCTGGCCCGTACGCTGGCACGGACCCGTGAATCAGCACGTAGCCTGACCCTCCCACGTTTCCGTACCCTCACCTGTGACCTAAGCCTTGCCGTTCCCTAACCCTAACCCTAGCCCGGAACGCAAATCCACCACCAGCCCTACACTTTATCCTACGCTGTTGCCTACTCCTGGCCCGTACGCTGCCAGTGACCCGTGCGTCAGCACGTAGCCTGACCCTCCCACGTTTCCGTACCCTCACCAGTGCCCTAAGCCTTGCCGTTCCCTAACCCTAACCCTATGCCGGAACGGAAATCAACCACAAGCCCTACACCTTACCTTACGCCGTTGCCCACTCGTGGCCCGTACGCTGGCACGGACCCGTGAATCAGCACGTAGCCTGACCCTCCCACGTTTCCGTACCCTCACCTGTGCCCAAAGCCTTGCCGTTCCCTAACCCTAACCCTAGCCAGGAATGGAAACCCACCACCAGCCCTACACCTTACCTTACGCCGTACCCTATTCCTGGCCCGTACGCTGGCACTGAAGCGTGCGTCAGCACGTAGCCTGACCCTCCCACGTTTCCGTACCCTCACCTGTGCCCTAAGCCTTGCCGTTCCCTAACCCTAACCCTAGCCCGGAATAGAAACCCACCACCAGCCCTACACCTTACCTTACGCCGTACCCTACTCCTGACCCGTACGCTGGCACTGACCCGTGCGTCTGCACGTAGCCTGACCGTCCCACGTTTCCGTACCCTCACCGGTGCCCTAAGCCTTGCCGTTCCCTAACCCTAACCCTAGCCCGGAACGCAAATCCGCCACCAGCACTACACTTTATCCTACGCCGTTGCCTAATCCTGGCCAGTACGCTGGCATTCACCCGTGCGTCAGCACGTAGCCCGACCCTCCCACGTTTCCGTACCCTCACCTGTGCCCTAAGCTTTGCCGTTCCCTAACCCTAACCCTAGCCTGGAACGGAAAACAACCACCAGCCCTACACCTTACCTTACGCCGTTGACTACTCCTGGCCCGTACGCTGGCACTGACCCGTGCGTCAGCACGTAGCCTGACCCACCCACGTTTCCGTACCCTCACCTGTGCCCTAAGCATTGCCGTTCCCTAACCCTAACCCTAGCCCGGAATGGAAACCCACCACCAGCCCTACACCTTACCCTACGCCGTTGCCTACTCCTGGCCTGTACTCTGGCACTGCACCGTGCATCAGCACGTAGCCTTACCCTCCCTCGTTTCCGTACCCTCTCCTGTGCCCTAAGCCTTGCCGTTACCTAACCCTAACCCTAGCCCAGAACGCAAATCCACCACCAGCCTACACTTTATCCTACGCCGTTGCCTACTCCTGGCCCATACGCTGGCACTGACCCGTGCGTCAGCACGTAGCCCGACCCTCCCACGTTTCCGTACCCTCACCTGTGCCCTAAGCCTTGCCGTTCCCTAACCCTAACCCTAGCCCGGAATAGAAACCCACCACCAGCCCCACACCTTACCTTACGCCGTACCCTACTCCTGACCCGTACGCTGGCACTGACCCGTGCGTCAGCACGTAGCCTGACCCTCCCACGTTTCCGTACCCTCACCTGTGCCCTAAGCCTTGCCGTTCCCTAACCCTAACCCTAGCCCGGAATAGAAACCCACCACCAGCCCTACACCTTACCTTACGCCGTACCTTACTCATGACCTGTACGCTGGCACTGACCTGTGCGTCAGCACGTAGCCTGGACCTCCCACGTTTCCATACCATCACCTGGGCCCTAAGCCTTGCCGTTCCCTAACCCTAACCCTAGCCCGGAACGCAAATCCACCACCAGCCCTACACTTTATCCTACGCCGTTGCCTACCCCTGGCCCGTACGCTGGCACTGACACGTGCGTCAGCACGTAGCCCCACCCTCCCACGTTTCCGTACCCTCACCTGTGCCCTAAGCTTGCCGTTCCCTAACCCTAACCCTAGCCTGGAACGGAAACCAACCACCAGCCCTACACCTTACCTGACGCTGTTGCCTACTCCTGGCCCGTACGCTGGCACTGACCCGTGCGTCAGCACGTAGCCTGACCCTCGCACGTTTCCGTAACCTCACCAGTGCCCTAAGCCTTGCCGTTCCCTAACCCTAACAATAGCCCGGAACGGAAATCAACCACCAGCCCTACACTTTATCCTACGCCGTTGCATACTCCTGGCCCGTACGCTGGCACTGACCCATGCGTCAGCACGTAGCCCGACCCTCCCACGTTTCCGTACCCTCACCTGTGCCCTAAGCCTTGCCGTTCCGTAACCCTAACCCTAGCCCGGAATAGAAACCCACCACCAGCCCTACACCTTACCTTACGCCGTACCCTACTCCTGACCCGTACGCTGGCACTGATCCGTGCGTCAGCACGTAGCCTGACCCTCCCACGTTTCCGTACCCTCACCTGTGCCCTAAGCCTTGCCGTTCCCTAACCCTAACCCTAGCCCGGAATAGAAACCCACCACCAGCCCTACACCTTTCCTTACGCCGTACCCTACTCCTGACCTGTACGCTGGCACTGACCTGTGCGTTAGCACATAGCCTGACCCTCCCACGTTTCCGTACCCTCACCTGTGCCCTAAGCCTTGCCGTTCCCTAACCCTAACCCTAGCCCTGAACGCAAATCCACCACCAGCCCTACACTTTATCCTACGCCGTTGCCTACTCCTGGCCCGTACGCTGGCACTGACACGTGCGTCAGCACGTAGCCCGACCCTCCCACGTTTCCGTACCCTCACCTATGCCCTAAGCCTTGCTGTTCCCTAACCCTAACCCTAGCCTGGAACGGAAACCAACCACCAGCCCTACACCTTACCTTACGCCGTTGCCTACTCCTGGCCCGTACGCTGGCACTGAACCGTGCGTCAGCACGTACCCTGACCCTCCCACGTTTCCGTACCCTCACCTGTGCCCTAAGCGTTGCTGTTCCCTAAAACTAACCCTAGCCCGGAATGGAAACCCACCACCAGCCCTACACTTTATCCTACGCCGTTGCCTACTCCTGGCCTGTACTCTGGCACTGACCCGTTCATCAGCACGTAGCCTTACCCTCCCGCGTTTCCGTACCCTCACCTGTGCCCTAAGGCTTGCCGTTCCCTAACCCTAACCCTAGCCCGGAATAGAAACCCACCACCAGCCCTACACCTTACCTTACACCGTACCCTACTCCTGACCCGTACGCTGGCACTGACCCGTGCGTCAGCACGTAGCCTGACCCTCCCACGTTTCCGTACCCTCACCTGTGACCTAAGCCTTGCCGTTCCCTAACCCTAACCCTAGCCCGGAACGCAAATCCACCAGCAGCCCTACACTTTATCCTACGCCGTTGCCTACTCCTGGCCCGTACGCTGGCACTGACCCGTGCGTCAGCACGTAGCCCGACCCTCCCACGTTTCCGTACCGTCACCTGTGCCCTAAGCCTTGCCGTTCCCTAACCCTAACCCTAGCCTGGAACGGAAACCAACCACCAGCCCTACACCTTACCTTACGCCGTTGCCTACTCCTGGCCCGTACGCTGCCAGTGACCCGTGCTTCAGCACGTAGCCTGACCCTCCCACGTTTCCGTACCCTCACCTGTGCCCTAAGCCTTGCCGTTCCCTAACCCTAACCCTAGCCCGGAATGGAAATCCACCACCAGCCCTACACCTTACCCTACGCCATTGCCTACTCCTGGCCTGTACTCTGGCACTGCCCCGTGCATCAGCACGTAGCCTTACCCTCCCTCGTTTCCGTACCCTCTCCTGTGCCCTAAGCCTTGCCGTTACCTAACCCTAACCCTAGCCCAGAACGCAAATCCACCACCAGCCTACACTTTATCCTACGCCGTTGCCTACTCCTGGCCCGTACGCTGGCACTGACCCGTGCGTCAGCACGTAGCCCGACCCTCCCACGTTTCCGTACACTCACCTGTGCCCTAAGCCTTGCCGTTCCCTAACCCTAACCCTAGCCCGGAATAGAAACCCACCACCAGCCCCAAACCTTACCTTACGCCGTACACTACTCCTGACCCGTACGCTGGCACTGACCCGTGCGTCAGCACGTAGCCTGACCCTCCCACGTTTCCGTACCCTCACCTGTGCCCTAAGGCTTGCCGTTCCCTAACCCTAAACCTAGCCCGGAATAGAAACGCACCACCAGCCCTAAACCTTACCTTACGCCGTAGCTTACTCATCACCTGTACGCTGGCACTGACCTGTGCGTCAGCACGTAGCCTGGACCTCCCACGTTTCCATACCCTCACCTGTGCCCTAAGCCTTGCCGTTCCCTAACCCTAACCCTAGCCCGGAACGCAAATCCACCACCAGCCCTACACTTTATCCTACGCCGTTGCCTACTCCTGGCCCGTACGCTGGCACTGACACGTGCGTCAGCACGTAGCCCCACCCTACCACGTTTCCGTACCCTCACCTGTGCCCTAAGCCTTGCCGTTCCCTAACCCTAACCCTAGCCTGGAACGGAAACCAACCACCAGCCCTACACCTTACCTGACGCTGTTGCCTACTCCTGGCCCGTACGCTGGCACTGACCCGTGCGTCAGCACGTAGCCTGACCCTCGCACGTTTCCGTAACCTCACCTGTGCCCTAAGCCTTGCCGTTCCCTAACCCTAACAATAGCCCGGAACGGAAATCAACCACCAGCCCTACACTTTATCCTACGCCGTTGCTTACTCCTGGCCCGTATGCTGGCACTGACCCATGCGTCAGCACGTAGCCCGACCCTCCCACGTTTCCGTACCCTCACCTGTGCCCTAAGCCTTTCCGTTCCGTAACCCTAACCCTAGCCCGGAATAGAAACCCACCACCAGCCCTAAACCTTACCTTACGCCGTACCCTACTCCTGACCCGTACGCTGGCACTGATCCGTGCGTCAGCACGTAGCCTGACCCTCCCACGTTTCCGTACCCTCACCTGTGCCCTAAGCCTTGCCGTTCCCTAACCCTAACCCTAGCCCGGAATAGAAACCCACCACCAGCACTACACCTTTCCTTACGCCGTACCCTACTCCTGACCTGTACGCTGGCACTGACCTGTGCGTTAGCACATAGCCTGACCCTCCCACGTTTCCGTACCCTCACCTGTGCCCTAAGCCTTGCCGTTCCCTAACCCTAAACCTAGCCCGGAACGCAAATCCACCACCAGCCCTACACTTTATCCTACGCCGTTGCCTATTCCTGGCCCGTACGCTGGCACTGACACGTGCGTCAGCACGTAGCCCGACCCTCCCACGTTTCCGTACACTCACCTGTGCCCTAAGCCTTGCTGTTCCCTAACCCTAACCCTAGCCTGGAACGGAAACCAACCACCAGCCCTACACCTTACCTTACGCCGTTGCCTACTCCTGGCCCGTACGCTGGCACTGACCCGTGCGTCAGCACGTACCCTGACCCTACCACGTTTCCGTACCCTCACCTGTGCCCTAAGCGTTGCCGTTCCCTAACACTAACCCTAGCCCGGAATGGAAACCCACCACCAGCCCTACACTTTATCCTACGCCGTTGCCTACTCCTGGCCTGTACTCTGGCACTGACCCGTTCATCAGCACGTAGCCTTACCCTCCCGCGTTTCCGTACCCTCACCTGTGCCCTAAGCCTTGCCGTACCCTAACCCTAACCCTAGCCCGGAATAGAAACCCACCACCAGCCCTACACCTTACTTTACGCCGTACCCTACTCCTGACCCGTACGCTGGCACTGACCCGTGCGTCAGCATGTAGCCTGACCCTCCCACGTTTCCGTACCCTCACTTGTGACCTAAGCCTTGCCGTTCCCTAACCCTAACCCTAGCCCGGAACGCAAATCCACCACCAGCCCTACACTTTATCCTACGCCGTTGCCTACTCCTGGCCCGTACGCTGGCACTGACCCGTGCATCAGCACGTAGCCCGACCCTCCCACGTTTCCGTACCCTCACCTGTGCCCTAAGCCTTGCCGTTCCCTAACTCTAACCCTAGCCTGGAACGGAAACCAACCACCAGCCCTACACCTTACCTTACGCCGTTGCCTACTCCTGGCCCGTACGCTGCCAGTGACCCGTGCGTCAGCACGTAGCCTGACCCTCCCACGTTTCCGTACCCTCACCAGTGCCCTAAGCCTTGCCGTTCCCTAACCCTAACCCTATGCCGGAACGGAAATCAACCACAAGCCCTACACCTTACCTTACGCCGTTGCCCACTCCTGGCCCGTACGCTGGCACGGACCCGTGAATCAGCACGTAGCCTGACCCTCCCACGTTTCCGTACCCTCACCTGTGCCCTAAGCCTTGCCGTTCCCTAACCCTAACCCTAGCCAGGAATGGAAACCCACCACCAGCCCTACACCTTACCTTACGCCGTAACCTATTCCTGGCCCGTACGCTGGCACTGAAGCGTGCGTCAGCACGTAGCCTGACCCTCCCACGTTTCCGTACCCTCACCTGTGCCCTAAGCCTTGCCGATCCATAACCCTAACCCTAGCCCGGAATAGAAACCCACCACCAGCCCTACACCTTACCTTACGCCGTACCCTACTCCTGACCCGTACGCTGGCACTGACCCGTGCGTCTGCACGTAGCCTGACCCTCCCACGTTTCCGTACCCTCACCTGTGCCCTAAGCCTTGCTGTTCCCTAACCCTAACCCTAGCCCGGAACGCAAATCCACCACCAGCCCTACACTTTATCCTACGCCGTTGCCTACACCTGGCCAGTACGCTGGCACTCACCCGTGCGTCAGCACGTAGCCCGACCATCCCACGTTTCTGTACCCTCACCTGTGCCCTAAGCCTTGCCGTTCCCTAACACTAACCCTAGCCTGGAACGGAAAACAACCACCAGCCCTACACCTTACCTTACGCCGTTGACTACTCCTGGCCCGTACGCTGGCACTGACCCGTGCGTCAGCACGTAGCCTGACCCACCCACGTTTCCGTACCCTCACCTGTGCCCTAAGCATTGCCGTTCCCTAACCCTAACCCTAGCCCGGAATGGAAACCCACCACCAGCCCTACACCTTACCCTACGCCATTGCCTACTCCTGGCCTGTACTCTGGCACTGCACCGTGCATCAGCACGTAGCCTTACCCTCCCTCGTTTCCGTACCCTCTCCTGTGCCCTAAGCCTTGCCGTTACCTAACCCTAACCCTAGCCCGGAATAGAAACCCACCACCAGCCCTACACCTTACCTTACGCCGTACCTTACTCATGACCTGTACGCTGGCACTGACCTGTGCGTCAGCACGTAGCCTGGACCTCCCACGTTTCCATACACTGACCTGTGCCCTAAGCCTTGCCGTTCCCTAACCCTAACCCTAGCCCGGAACGCAAATCCACCACCAGCCCTACACTTTATCCTACGCCGTTGCCTACTCCTGGCCCGTACGCTGGCACTGACACGTGCGTCAGCACGTAGCCCCACCCTCCCACGTTTCCGTACCCTCACCTGTGCCCTAAGCCTTGCCGTTCCCTAACCCTAACCCTAGCCTGGAACGGAAACCAACCACCAGCCCTACACCTTACCTGACGCTTTTGCCTACTCCTGGCCCGTACGCTGGCACTGACCCGTGCGTCAGCACGTAGCCTGACCCTCGCACGTTTCCGTAACCTCACCTGTGCCCTAAGCCTTGCCGTTCCCTAACCCTAACAATAGCCCGGAACGGAAATCAACCACCAGCCCTACACTTTATCCTATGCCGTTGCATACTCCTGGCCCGTACGCTGGCACTGACCCATGCCTCAGCACGTAGCCCGACCCTCCCACGTTTCCGTACCCTCACCTGTGCCCTAAGCCTTGCCGTTCCGTAACCCTAACCCTAGCCCGGAATAGAAACCCACCACCAGCCCTACACCTTACCTTACGCCGTACCCTACTCCTGACCCGTACGCTGGCACTGATCCGTGCGTCAGCACGTAGCCTGACCCTCCCACGTTTCCGTACCCTCACCTGTGCCCTAAGCCTTGCCGTTCCCTAACCCTAACCCTAGCCCGGAATAGAAACCCACCACCAGCCCTACACCTTTCCTTACGCCGTACCCTACTCCTGACCTGTACGCTGGCACTGACCTGTGCGTTAGCACATAGCCTGACCCTCCCACGTTTCCGTACCCTCACCTGTGCCCTAAGCCTTGCCGTTCCCTAACCCTAACCCTAGCCCGGAACGCAAATCCACCACCAGCCCTAAACTTTATCCTACGCCGTTGCCTACTCCTGGCCCGTACGCTGGCACTGACACGTGCGTCAGCACGTAGCCCGACCCTCCCACGTTTCCGTACCCTCACCTGTGCCCTAAGCCTTGCTGTTCCCTAACCCTAACCCTAGCCTGGAACGGAAACCCACCACCAGCCCTACACCTTACCTTACGCCGTTGCCTACTCCTGGCCCGTACGCTGGCACTGACCCGTGCGTCAGCACGTACACTGACCCTCCCACGTTTCCGTACCCTCACCTGTGCCCTAAGCGTTGCCGTTCCCTAACACTAACCCTAGCCCGGAATGGAAACCCACCACCAGCCCTACACTTTATCCTACGCCGTTGCCTACTCCTGGCCTGTACTCTGGCACTAACCCGTTCATCAGCACGTAGCCTTACCCTCCCGCGTTTCCGTACCCTCACCTGTGCCCTAAGCCTTGCGGTTCCCTAACCCTAACCCTAGCCCGGAATAGAAACCCACCACCAGCCCTACACCTTACCTTACGCCGTACCCTACTCCTGACCCGTACGCTGGCACTGACCCGTGCGTCAGCACGTAGCCTGACCCTCCCACGTTTCCGTACCCTCACCTGTGACCTAAGCCTTGCCGTTCCCTAACCCTAACCCTAGCCCTGAACGCAAATCCACCACCAGCCCTACACTTTATCCTACGCCGTTGCCTACTCCTGGCCCGTACGCTGGCACTGACACGTGCGTCAGCACGTAGCCCGACCCTCCCACGTTTCCGTACCCTCACCTGTGCCCTAAGCCTTGCCGTTCCCTAACTCTAACCCTAGCCTGGAACGGAAACCAACCACCAGCCCTACACCTTACCTTACGCCGTTGCCTACTCCTAGCCCGTACGCTGCCAGTGACCCGTGCGTCAGCACGTAGCCTGACCCTCCCACGTTTCCGTACCCTCACCAGTGCCCTAAGCCTTGCCGTTCCCTAACCCTAACCCTATGCCGGAACGGAAATCAACCACAAGCCCTACACCTTACCTTACGCCGTTGCCAACTCCTGGCCCGTACGCTGGCACGGACCCGTGAATCAGCACGTAGCCTGACCCTCCCACGTTTCCGTACCCTCACCTGTGCCCTAAGCCTTGCCGTTCCCTAACCCTAACCCTAGCCAGGAATGGAAACCCACCACCAGCCCTACACCTTACCTTACGCCGTACCCTATTCCTGGCCCGTACGCTGGCACTGAAGCGTGCGTCAGCACGTAGCCTGACCCTCCCACGTTTCCGTACCCTCACCTGTGCCCTAAGCGTTGCCGTTCCCTAACCCTAACCCTAGCCCGGAATAGAAACCCACCACCAGCCCTACACCTTACCTTACGCCGTACCCTACTCCTGACCCGTACGCTGGCACTGACCCGTGCGTCTGCACGTAGCCTGACCCTCCCACGTTTCCGTACCCTCACCGGTGCCCTAAGCCTTGCCGTTCCCTAACCCTAACCCTAGCCCGGAACGCAAATCCGCCACCAGCCCTACACTTTATCCTACGCCGTTGCCTACTCCTGGCCAGTACGCTGGCACTCACCCGTGCATCAGCACGTAGCCCGACCCTCCCACGTTTCCGTACCCTCACCTGTGCCCTAAGCCTTGCCGTTCCCTAACCCTAACCCTAGCCTGGAACGGAAAACAACCACCAGCCCTACACCTTACCTTACGCCGTTGACTACTCCTGGCCCGTACGCTGGCACTGACCCGTGCGTCAGCACGTAGCCTGACCCACCCACGTTTCCGTACCCTCACCTGTGCCCTAAGCATTGCCGTTCCCTAACACTAACCCTAGCCCGGAATGGAAACCCACCACCAGCCCTACACCTTACCCTACGCCGTTGCCTACTCCTGGCCTGTACTCTGGCACTGCACCGTGCATCAGCGTGTAGCCTTACCCTCCCTCGTTTCCATACCCTCTCCTGTGCCCTAAGCCTTGCCGTTACCTAACCCTAACCCTAGCCCAGAACGCAAATCCACCACCAGCCTACACTTTATCCTACGCCGTTGCCTACTCCTGGCCCGTACGCTGGCACTGACCCGTGCGTCAGCACGTAGCCCGACCCTCCCACGTTTCCGTACCCTCACCTGTGCCCTAAGCCTTGCCGTTCCCTAACCCTAACCCTAGCCCGGAATAGAAACCCACCACCAGCCCCACACCTTACCTTACGCCGTACCCTACTCCTGACCCGTACGCTGGCACTGACCCGTGCGTCAGCACGTAGCCTGACCCTCCCACGTTTCCGTACCCTCACCTGTGCCCTAAGCCTTGCCGTTCCCTAACCCTAACCCTAGCCCGGAATAGAAACCCACCACCAGCCCTACACCTTACCTTACGCCGTACCTTACTCATGACCTGTACGCTGGCACTGACCTGTGCGTCAGCACGTAGCCTGGACCTCCCACGTTTCCATACCCTCACCTGTGCCCTAAGCCTTGCCGTTCCCTAACCCTAACCCTAGCCCGGAACGCGAATCCACCACCAGCCCTACACTTTATCCTACGCAGTTGCCTACTCCTGGCCCGTACAATGGCACTGACCCGTGCGTCAGCACGTAGCCCCACCCTCCCACGTTTCCGTACCCTCACCTGTGCCCTAAGCCTTGCCGTTCCCTAACCCTAACACTAGCCTGGAACGGAAACCAACCACCAGCCCTACACCTTACCTGACGCTGTTGCCTACTCCTGGCCCGTACGCTGGCACTGACCCGTGCGTCGGCACGTAGCCTGACCCTCGCACGTTTCCGTAACCTCACCTGTGCCCTAAGCCTTGCCGTTCCCTAACCCTAACAATAGCCCGGAACGGAAATCAACCACCAGCCCTACACTTTATCCTACGCCGTTGCATACTCCTGGCCCGTACGCTGGCACTGACCCATGCATCAGCACGTAGCCCGACCCTCCCACGTTTCCGTACCCTCACCTGTGCCCTAAGCCTTGCCGTTCCGTAACCCTAACCCTAGCCCGGAATAGAAACCCACCACCAGCCCTACAACTTACCTTACGCCGTACCCTACTCCTGACCCGTACGCTGGCACTGATCCGTGCGTCAGCACGTAGCCTGACCCTCCCACGTTTCCGTACCCTCACCTGTGCCCTAAGCCTTGCCGTTCCCTAACCCTAACCCTAGCCCGGAATAGAAACCCACCACCAGCCCTACACCTTTCCTTACGCCATACCCTACTCCTGACCTGTACGCTGGCACTGACCTGTGCGTTAGCACATAGCCTGACCCTCCCACGTTTCCGTACCCTCACCTGTGCCCTAAGCCTTGCCGTTCCCTAACCCTAACCCTAGCCCGGAACGCAAATCCACCACAAGCCCTACACTTTATCCTACGCCGTTGCCTACTCCTGGCCCGTACGCTGGCACTGACACGTGCGTCAGCACGTAGCCCGAACCTCCCACGTTTCCGTACCCTCACCTGTGCCCTAAGCCTTGCTGTTCCCTAACCCTAACCCTAGCCTGGAACGGAAACCAACCACCAGCCCTATACCTTACCTTACGCCGTTGCCTACTCCTGGCCCGTACGCTGGCACTGACCCGTGCGTCAGCACGTACCCTGACCCTCCCACGTTTCCGTACCCTCACCTGTGCCCTAAGCGTTGCCGTTCCCTAACACTAACCCTAGCCCGGAATGGAAACCCACCACCAGCCCTACACTTTATCCTACGCCGTTGCCTACTCCTGGCCTGTACTCTGGCACTGACCCGTTCATCAGCACGTAGCCTTACCCTCCCGCGTTTCCGTACCCTCACCTGTGCCCTAAGCCTTGCCGTACCCTAACCCTAACCCTAGCCCGGAATAGAAACCCACCACCAGCCCTACACCTTACTTTACGCCGTACCCTACTCCTGACCCGTACGCTGGCACTGACCCGTGCGTCAGCATGTAGCCTGACCCTCCCACGTTTCCGTACCCTCACTTGTGACCTAAGCCTTGCCGTTCCCTAACCCTAACCCTAGCCCGGAACGCAAATCCACCACCAGCCCTACACTTTATCCTACGCCGTTGCCTACTCCTGGCCCGTACGCTGGCACTGACCCGTGCATCAGCACGTAGCCCGACCCTCCCACGTTTCCGTACCCTCACCTGTGCCCTAAGCCTTGCCGTTCCCTAACTCTAACCCTAGCCTGGAACGGAAACCAACCACCAGCCCTACACCTTACCTTACGCCGTTGCCTACTCCTGGCCCGTACGCTGCCAGTGACCCGTGCGTCAGCACGTAGCCTGACCCTCCCACGTTTCCGTACCCTCACCAGTGCCCTAAGCCTTGCCGTTCCCTAACCCTAACCCTATGCCGGAACGGAAATCAACCACAAGCCCTACACCTTACCTTACGCCGTTGCCCACTCCTGGCCCGTACGCTGGCACGGACCCGTGAATCAGCACGTAGCCTGACCCTCCCACGTTTCCGTACCCTCACCTGTGCCCTAAGCCTTGCCGTTCCCTAACCCTAACCCTAGCCCGGAACGCAAATCCTCCACCAGCCCTACACTTTATCCTACGCCGTTGCCTACTCATGGCCCGTACGCTGGCACTGACACGTGCGTCAGCACGTAGCCCGACCCTCCCACGTTTCCGTATCCTCACCTGTGCCCTAAGCCTTGCTGTTCCCTAACCCTAACCCCAGCCTGGAACGGAAACCAACCACCAGCCCTACACCTTACCTTACGCCGTTGCCTACTCCTGGCCCGTACGCTGGCACTGACCCGTTCATCAGCACGTAGCCTTACCCTCCCGCGTTTCCGTACCCTCACCTGTGCCCTAAGCCTTGCCGTTCCCTAACCCTAACCCTAGCCCGGAACGCAAATCCACCACCAGCCCTACACTTTATCCTACGCCGTTGCCTACTCCTGGCCCGTACGCTGGCACTGACCCGTGGGTCAGCACGTAGCCCGACCCTCCCACGTTTCCGTACCCTCACCTGTGCCCTAAGCCTTGCCGTTCCCTAACTCTAACCCTAGCCTGGAACGGAAACCAACCACCAGCCCTACACCTTACCTTACGCCGTTGCCCACTCCTGGCCCGTACGCTGGCACGGACCCGTGAATCAGCACGTAGCCTGACCCTCCCACGTTTCCGTACCCTCACCTGTGACCTAAGCCTTGCCGTTCCCTAACCCTAACCCTAGCCCGGAACGCAAATCCACCACCAGCCCTACACTTTATCCTACGCTGTTGCCTACTCCTGGCCCGTACGCTGCCAGTGACCCGTGCGTCAGCACGTAGCCTGACCCTCCCACGTTTCCGTACCCTCACCAGTGCCCTAAGCCTTGCCGTTCCCTAACCCTAACCCTATGCCGGAACGGAAATCAACCACAAGCCCTACACCTTACCTTACGCCGTTGCCCACTCGTGGCCCGTACGCTGGCACGGACCCGTGAATCAGCACGTAGCCTGACCCTCCCACGTTTCCGTACCCTCACCTGTGCCCAAAGCCTTGCCGTTCCCTAACCCTAACCCTAGCCAGGAATGGAAACCCACCACCAGCCCTACACCTTACCTTACGCCGTACCCTATTCCTGGCCCGTACGCTGGCACTGAAGCGTGCGTCAGCACGTAGCCTGACCCTCCCACGTTTCCGTACCCTCACCTGTGCCCTAAGCCTTGCCGTTCCCTAACCCTAACCCTAGCCCGGAATAGAAACCCACCACCAGCCCTACACCTTACCTTACGCCGTACCCTACTCCTGACCCGTACGCTGGCACTGACCCGTGCGTCTGCACGTAGCCTGACCGTCCCACGTTTCCGTACCCTCACCGGTGCCCTAAGCCTTGCCGTTCCCTAACCCTAACCCTAGCCCGGAACGCAAATCCGCCACCAGCACTACACTTTATCCTACGCCGTTGCCTAATCCTGGCCAGTACGCTGGCATTCACCCGTGCGTCAGCACGTAGCCCGACCCTCCCACGTTTCCGTACCCTCACCTGTGCCCTAAGCTTTGCCGTTCCCTAACCCTAACCCTAGCCTGGAACGGAAAACAACCACCAGCCCTACACCTTACCTTACGCCGTTGACTACTCCTGGCCCGTACGCTGGCACTGACCCGTGCGTCAGCACGTAGCCTGACCCACCCACGTTTCCGTACCCTCACCTGTGCCCTAAGCATTGCCGTTCCCTAACCCTAACCCTAGCCCGGAATGGAAACCCACCACCAGCCCTACACCTTACCCTACGCCGTTGCCTACTCCTGGCCTGTACTCTGGCACTGCACCGTGCATCAGCACGTAGCCTTACCCTCCCTCGTTTCCGTACCCTCTCCTGTGCCCTAAGCCTTGCCATTACCTAACCCTAACCCTAGCCCAGAACGCAAATCCACCACCAGCCTACACTTTATCCTACGCCGTTGCCTACTCCTGGCCCATACGCTGGCACTGACCCGTGCGTCAGCACGTAGCCCGACCCTCCCACGTTTCCGTACCCTCACCTGTGCCCTAAGCCTTGCCGTTCCCTAACCCTAACCCTAGCCCGGAATAGAAACCCACCACCAGCCCCACACCTTACCTTACGCCGTACCCTACTCCTGACCCGTACGCTGGCACTGACCCGTGCGTCAGCACGTAGCCTGACCCTCCCACGTTTCCGTACCCTCACCTGTGCCCTAAGCCTTGCCGTTCCCTAACCCTAACCCTAGCCCGGAATAGAAACCCACCACCAGCCCTACACCTTACCTTACGCCGTACCTTACTCATGACCTGTACGCTGGCACTGACCTGTGCGTCAGCACGTAGCCTGGACCTCCCACGTTTCCATACCATCACCTGGGCCCTAAGCCTTGCCGTTCCCTAACCCTAACCCTAGCCCGGAACGCAAATCCACCACCAGCCCTACACTTTATCCTACGCCGTTGCCTACCCCTGGCCCGTACGCTGGCACTGACACGTGCGTCAGCACGTAGCCCCACCCTCCCACGTTTCCGTACCCTCACCTGTGCCCTAAGCTTGCCGTTCCCTAACCCTAACCCTAGCCTGGAACGGAAACCAACCACCAGCCCTACACCTTACCTGACGCTGTTGCCTACTCCTGGCCCGTACGCTGGCACTGACCCGTGCGTCAGCACGTAGCCTGACCCTCGCACGTTTCCGTAACCTCACCAGTGCCCTAAGCCTTGCCGTTCCCTAACCCTAACAATAGCCCGGAACGGAAATCAACCACCAGCCCTACACTTTATCCTACGCCGTTGCATACTCCTGGCCCGTACGCTGGCACTGACCCATGCGTCAGCACGTAGCCCGACCCTCCCACGTTTCCGTACCCTCACCTGTGCCCTAAGCCTTGCCGTTCCGTAACCCTAACCCTAGCCCGGAATAGAAACCCACCACCAGCCCTACACCTTACCTTACGCCGTACCCTACTCCTGACCCGTACGCTGGCACTGATCCGTGCGTCAGCACGTAGCCTGACCCTCCCACGTTTCCGTACCCTCACCTGTGCCCTAAGCCTTGCCGTTCCCTAACCCTAACCCTAGCCCGGAATAGAAACCCACCACCAGCCCTACACCTTTCCTTACGCCGTACCCTACTCCTGACCTGTACGCTGGCACTGACCTGTGCGTTAGCACATAGCCTGACCCTCCCACGTTTCCGTACCCTCACCTGTGCCCTAAGCCTTGCCGTTCCCTAACCCTAACCCTAGCCCTGAACGCAAATCCACCACCAGCCCTACACTTTATCCTACGCCGTTGCCTACTCCTGGCCCGTACGCTGGCACTGACACGTGCGTCAGCACGTAGCCCGACCCTCCCACGTTTCCGTACCCTCACCTATGCCCTAAGCCTTGCTGTTCCCTAACCCTAACCCTAGCCTGGAACGGAAACCAACCACCAGCCCTACACCTTACCTTACGCCGTTGCCTACTCCTGGCCCGTACGCTGGCACTGAACCGTGCGTCAGCACGTACCCTGACCCTCCCACGTTTCCGTACCCTCACCTGTGCCCTAAGCGTTGCTGTTCCCTAAAACTAACCCTAGCCCGGAATGGAAACCCACCACCAGCCCTACACTTTATCCTACGCCGTTGCCTACTCCTGGCCTGTACTCTGGCACTGACCCGTTCATCAGCACGTAGCCTTACCCTCCCGCGTTTCCGTACCCTCACCTGTGCCCTAAGGCTTGCCGTTCCCTAACCCTAACCCTAGCCCGGAATAGAAACCCACCACCAGCCCTACACCTTACCTTACACCGTACCCTACTCCTGACCCGTACGCTGGCACTGACCCGTGCGTCAGCACGTAGCCTGACCCTCCCACGTTTCCGTACCCTCACCTGTGACCTAAGCCTTGCCGTTCCCTAACCCTAACCCTAGCCCGGAACGCAAATCCACCAGCAGCCCTACACTTTATCCTACGCCGTTGCCTACTCCTGGCCCGTACGCTGGCACTGACCCGTGCGTCAGCACGTAGCCCGACCCTCCCACGTTTCCGTACCGTCACCTGTGCCCTAAGCCTTGCCGTTCCCTAACCCTAACCCTAGCCTGGAACGGAAACCAACCACCAGCCCTACACCTTACCTTACGCCGTTGCCTACTCCTGGCCCGTACGCTGCCAGTGACCCGTGCTTCAGCACGTAGCCTGACCCTCCCACGTTTCCGTACCCTCACCTGTGCCCTAAGCCTTGCCGTTCCCTAACCCTAACCCTAGCCCGGAATGGAAATCCACCACCAGCCCTACACCTTACCCTACGCCATTGCCTACTCCTGGCCTGTACTCTGGCACTGCCCCGTGCATCAGCACGTAGCCTTACCCTCCCTCGTTTCCGTACCCTCTCCTGTGCCCTAAGCCTTGCCGTTACCTAACCCTAACCCTAGCCCAGAACGCAAATCCACCACCAGCCTACACTTTATCCTACGCCGTTGCCTACTCCTGGCCCGTACGCTGGCACTGACCCGTGCGTCAGCACGTAGCCCGACCCTCCCACGTTTCCGTACACTCACCTGTGCCCTAAGCCTTGCCGTTCCCTAACCCTAACCCTAGCCCGGAATAGAAACCCACCACCAGCCCCAAACCTTACCTTACGCCGTACACTACTCCTGACCCGTACGCTGGCACTGACCCGTGCGTCAGCACGTAGCCTGACCCTCCCACGTTTCCGTACCCTCACCTGTGCCCTAAGGCTTGCCGTTCCCTAACCCTAAACCTAGCCCGGAATAGAAACGCACCACCAGCCCTAAACCTTACCTTACGCCGTAGCTTACTCATCACCTGTACGCTGGCACTGACCTGTGCGTCAGCACGTAGCCTGGACCTCCCACGTTTCCATACCCTCACCTGTGCCCTAAGCCTTGCCGTTCCCTAACCCTAACCCTAGCCCGGAACGCAAATCCACCACCAGCCCTACACTTTATCCTACGCCGTTGCCTACTCCTGGCCCGTACGCTGGCACTGACACGTGCGTCAGCACGTAGCCCCACCCTACCACGTTTCCGTACCCTCACCTGTGCCCTAAGCCTTGCCGTTCCCTAACCCTAACCCTAGCCTGGAACGGAAACCAACCACCAGCCCTACACCTTACCTGACGCTGTTGCCTACTCCTGGCCCGTACGCTGGCACTGACCCGTGCGTCAGCACGTAGCCTGACCCTCGCACGTTTCCGTAACCTCACCTGTGCCCTAAGCCTTGCCGTTCCCTAACCCTAACAATAGCCCGGAACGGAAATCAACCACCAGCCCTACACTTTATCCTACGCCGTTGCTTACTCCTGGCCCGTATGCTGGCACTGACCCATGCGTCAGCACGTAGCCCGACCCTCCCACGTTTCCGTACCCTCACCTGTGCCCTAAGCCTTTCCGTTCCGTAACCCTAACCCTAGCCCGGAATAGAAACCCACCACCAGCCCTAAACCTTACCTTACGCCGTACCCTACTCCTGACCCGTACGCTGGCACTGATCCGTGCGTCAGCACGTAGCCTGACCCTCCCACGTTTCCGTACCCTCACCTGTGCCCTAAGCCTTGCCGTTCCCTAACCCTAACCCTAGCCCGGAATAGAAACCCACCACCAGCACTACACCTTTCCTTACGCCGTACCCTACTCCTGACCTGTACGCTGGCACTGACCTGTGCGTTAGCACATAGCCTGACCCTCCCACGTTTCCGTACCCTCACCTGTGCCCTAAGCCTTGCCGTTCCCTAACCCTAAACCTAGCCCGGAACGCAAATCCACCACCAGCCCTACACTTTATCCTACGCCGTTGCCTATTCCTGGCCCGTACGCTGGCACTGACACGTGCGTCAGCACGTAGCCCGACCCTCCCACGTTTCCGTACACTCACCTGTGCCCTAAGCCTTGCTGTTCCCTAACCCTAACCCTAGCCTGGAACGGAAACCAACCACCAGCCCTACACCTTACCTTACGCCGTTGCCTACTCCTGGCCCGTACGCTGGCACTGACCCGTGCGTCAGCACGTACCCTGACCCTACCACGTTTCCGTACCCTCACCTGTGCCCTAAGCGTTGCCGTTCCCTAACACTAACCCTAGCCCGGAATGGAAACCCACCACCAGCCCTACACTTTATCCTACGCCGTTGCCTACTCCTGGCCTGTACTCTGGCACTGACCCGTTCATCAGCACGTAGCCTTACCCTCCCGCGTTTCCGTACCCTCACCTGTGCCCTAAGCCTTGCCGTACCCTAACCCTAACCCTAGCCCGGAATAGAAACCCACCACCAGCCCTACACCTTACTTTACGCCGTACCCTACTCCTGACCCGTACGCTGGCACTGACCCGTGCGTCAGCATGTAGCCTGACCCTCCCACGTTTCCGTACCCTCACTTGTGACCTAAGCCTTGCCGTTCCCTAACCCTAACCCTAGCCCGGAACGCAAATCCACCACCAGCCCTACACTTTATCCTACGCCGTTGCCTACTCCTGGCCCGTACGCTGGCACTGACCCGTGCATCAGCACGTAGCCCGACCCTCCCACGTTTCCGTACCCTCACCTGTGCCCTAAGCCTTGCCGTTCCCTAACTCTAACCCTAGCCTGGAACGGAAACCAACCACCAGCCCTACACCTTACCTTACGCCGTTGCCTACTCCTGGCCCGTACGCTGCCAGTGACCCGTGCGTCAGCACGTAGCCTGACCCTCCCACGTTTCCGTACCCTCACCAGTGCCCTAAGCCTTGCCGTTCCCTAACCCTAACCCTATGCCGGAACGGAAATCAACCACAAGCCCTACACCTTACCTTACGCCGTTGCCCACTCCTGGCCCGTACGCTGGCACGGACCCGTGAATCAGCACGTAGCCTGACCCTCCCACGTTTCCGTACCCTCACCTGTGCCCTAAGCCTTGCCGTTCCCTAACCCTAACCCTAGCCAGGAATGGAAACCCACCACCAGCCCTACACCTTACCTTACGCCGTAACCTATTCCTGGCCCGTACGCTGGCACTGAAGCGTGCGTCAGCACGTAGCCTGACCCTCCCACGTTTCCGTACCCTCACCTGTGCCCTAAGCCTTGCCGATCCATAACCCTAACCCTAGCCCGGAATAGAAACCCACCACCAGCCCTACACCTTACCTTACGCCGTACCCTACTCCTGACCCGTACGCTGGCACTGACCCGTGCGTCTGCACGTAGCCTGACCCTCCCACGTTTCCGTACCCTCACCTGTGCCCTAAGCCTTGCTGTTCCCTAACCCTAACCCTAGCCCGGAACGCAAATCCACCACCAGCCCTACACTTTATCCTACGCCGTTGCCTACACCTGGCCAGTACGCTGGCACTCACCCGTGCGTCAGCACGTAGCCCGACCATCCCACGTTTCTGTACCCTCACCTGTGCCCTAAGCCTTGCCGTTCCCTAACACTAACCCTAGCCTGGAACGGAAAACAACCACCAGCCCTACACCTTACCTTACGCCGTTGACTACTCCTGGCCCGTACGCTGGCACTGACCCGTGCGTCAGCACGTAGCCTGACCCACCCACGTTTCCGTACCCTCACCTGTGCCCTAAGCATTGCCGTTCCCTAACCCTAACCCTAGCCCGGAATGGAAACCCACCACCAGCCCTACACCTTACCCTACGCCATTGCCTACTCCTGGCCTGTACTCTGGCACTGCACCGTGCATCAGCACGTAGCCTTACCCTCCCTCGTTTCCGTACCCTCTCCTGTGCCCTAAGCCTTGCCGTTACCTAACCCTAACCCTAGCCCGGAATAGAAACCCACCACCAGCCCTACACCTTACCTTACGCCGTACCTTACTCATGACCTGTACGCTGGCACTGACCTGTGCGTCAGCACGTAGCCTGGACCTCCCACGTTTCCATACACTGACCTGTGCCCTAAGCCTTGCCGTTCCCTAACCCTAACCCTAGCCCGGAACGCAAATCCACCACCAGCCCTACACTTTATCCTACGCCGTTGCCTACTCCTGGCCCGTACGCTGGCACTGACACGTGCGTCAGCACGTAGCCCCACCCTCCCACGTTTCCGTACCCTCACCTGTGCCCTAAGCCTTGCCGTTCCCTAACCCTAACCCTAGCCTGGAACGGAAACCAACCACCAGCCCTACACCTTACCTGACGCTTTTGCCTACTCCTGGCCCGTACGCTGGCACTGACCCGTGCGTCAGCACGTAGCCTGACCCTCGCACGTTTCCGTAACCTCACCTGTGCCCTAAGCCTTGCCGTTCCCTAACCCTAACAATAGCCCGGAACGGAAATCAACCACCAGCCCTACACTTTATCCTATGCCGTTGCATACTCCTGGCCCGTACGCTGGCACTGACCCATGCCTCAGCACGTAGCCCGACCCTCCCACGTTTCCGTACCCTCACCTGTGCCCTAAGCCTTGCCGTTCCGTAACCCTAACCCTAGCCCGGAATAGAAACCCACCACCAGCCCTACACCTTACCTTACGCCGTACCCTACTCCTGACCCGTACGCTGGCACTGATCCGTGCGTCAGCACGTAGCCTGACCCTCCCACGTTTCCGTACCCTCACCTGTGCCCTAAGCCTTGCCGTTCCCTAACCCTAACCCTAGCCCGGAATAGAAACCCACCACCAGCCCTACACCTTTCCTTACGCCGTACCCTACTCCTGACCTGTACGCTGGCACTGACCTGTGCGTTAGCACATAGCCTGACCCTCCCACGTTTCCGTACCCTCACCTGTGCCCTAAGCCTTGCCGTTCCCTAACCCTAACCCTAGCCCGGAACGCAAATCCACCACCAGCCCTAAACTTTATCCTACGCCGTTGCCTACTCCTGGCCCGTACGCTGGCACTGACACGTGCGTCAGCACGTAGCCCGACCCTCCCACGTTTCCGTACCCTCACCTGTGCCCTAAGCCTTGCTGTTCCCTAACCCTAACCCTAGCCTGGAACGGAAACCCACCACCAGCCCTACACCTTACCTTACGCCGTTGCCTACTCCTGGCCCGTACGCTGGCACTGACCCGTGCGTCAGCACGTACACTGACCCTCCCACGTTTCCGTACCCTCACCTGTGCCCTAAGCGTTGCCGTTCCCTAACACTAACCCTAGCCCGGAATGGAAACCCACCACCAGCCCTACACTTTATCCTACGCCGTTGCCTACTCCTGGCCTGTACTCTGGCACTAACCCGTTCATCAGCACGTAGCCTTACCCTCCCGCGTTTCCGTACCCTCACCTGTGCCCTAAGCCTTGCGGTTCCCTAACCCTAACCCTAGCCCGGAATAGAAACCCACCACCAGCCCTACACCTTACCTTACGCCGTACCCTACTCCTGACCCGTACGCTGGCACTGACCCGTGCGTCAGCACGTAGCCTGACCCTCCCACGTTTCCGTACCCTCACCTGTGACCTAAGCCTTGCCGTTCCCTAACCCTAACCCTAGCCCTGAACGCAAATCCACCACCAGCCCTACACTTTATCCTACGCCGTTGCCTACTCCTGGCCCGTACGCTGGCACTGACACGTGCGTCAGCACGTAGCCCGACCCTCCCACGTTTCCGTACCCTCACCTGTGCCCTAAGCCTTGCCGTTCCCTAACTCTAACCCTAGCCTGGAACGGAAACCAACCACCAGCCCTACACCTTACCTTACGCCGTTGCCTACTCCTAGCCCGTACGCTGCCAGTGACCCGTGCGTCAGCACGTAGCCTGACCCTCCCACGTTTCCGTACCCTCACCAGTGCCCTAAGCCTTGCCGTTCCCTAACCCTAACCCTATGCCGGAACGGAAATCAACCACAAGCCCTACACCTTACCTTACGCCGTTGCCAACTCCTGGCCCGTACGCTGGCACGGACCCGTGAATCAGCACGTAGCCTGACCCTCCCACGTTTCCGTACCCTCACCTGTGCCCTAAGCCTTGCCGTTCCCTAACCCTAACCCTAGCCAGGAATGGAAACCCACCACCAGCCCTACACCTTACCTTACGCCGTACCCTATTCCTGGCCCGTACGCTGGCACTGAAGCGTGCGTCAGCACGTAGCCTGACCCTCCCACGTTTCCGTACCCTCACCTGTGCCCTAAGCGTTGCCGTTCCCTAACCCTAACCCTAGCCCGGAATAGAAACCCACCACCAGCCCTACACCTTACCTTACGCCGTACCCTACTCCTGACCCGTACGCTGGCACTGACCCGTGCGTCTGCACGTAGCCTGACCCTCCCACGTTTCCGTACCCTCACCGGTGCCCTAAGCCTTGCCGTTCCCTAACCCTAACCCTAGCCCGGAACGCAAATCCGCCACCAGCCCTACACTTTATCCTACGCCGTTGCCTACTCCTGGCCAGTACGCTGGCACTCACCCGTGCATCAGCACGTAGCCCGACCCTCCCACGTTTCCGTACCCTCACCTGTGCCCTAAGCCTTGCCGTTCCCTAACCCTAACCCTAGCCTGGAACGGAAAACAACCACCAGCCCTACACCTTACCTTACGCCGTTGACTACTCCTGGCCCGTACGCTGGCACTGACCCGTGCGTCAGCACGTAGCCTGACCCACCCACGTTTCCGTACCCTCACCTGTGCCCTAAGCATTGCCGTTCCCTAACACTAACCCTAGCCCGGAATGGAAACCCACCACCAGCCCTACACCTTACCCTACGCCGTTGCCTACTCCTGGCCTGTACTCTGGCACTGCACCGTGCATCAGCGTGTAGCCTTACCCTCCCTCGTTTCCATACCCTCTCCTGTGCCCTAAGCCTTGCCGTTACCTAACCCTAACCCTAGCCCAGAACGCAAATCCACCACCAGCCTACACTTTATCCTACGCCGTTGCCTACTCCTGGCCCGTACGCTGGCACTGACCCGTGCGTCAGCACGTAGCCCGACCCTCCCACGTTTCCGTACCCTCACCTGTGCCCTAAGCCTTGCCGTTCCCTAACCCTAACCCTAGCCCGGAATAGAAACCCACCACCAGCCCCACACCTTACCTTACGCCGTACCCTACTCCTGACCCGTACGCTGGCACTGACCCGTGCGTCAGCACGTAGCCTGACCCTCCCACGTTTCCGTACCCTCACCTGTGCCCTAAGCCTTGCCGTTCCCTAACCCTAACCCTAGCCCGGAATAGAAACCCACCACCAGCCCTACACCTTACCTTACGCCGTACCTTACTCATGACCTGTACGCTGGCACTGACCTGTGCGTCAGCACGTAGCCTGGACCTCCCACGTTTCCATACCCTCACCTGTGCCCTAAGCCTTGCCGTTCCCTAACCCTAACCCTAGCCCGGAACGCGAATCCACCACCAGCCCTACACTTTATCCTACGCAGTTGCCTACTCCTGGCCCGTACAATGGCACTGACCCGTGCGTCAGCACGTAGCCCCACCCTCCCACGTTTCCGTACCCTCACCTGTGCCCTAAGCCTTGCCGTTCCCTAACCCTAACACTAGCCTGGAACGGAAACCAACCACCAGCCCTACACCTTACCTGACGCTGTTGCCTACTCCTGGCCCGTACGCTGGCACTGACCCGTGCGTCGGCACGTAGCCTGACCCTCGCACGTTTCCGTAACCTCACCTGTGCCCTAAGCCTTGCCGTTCCCTAACCCTAACAATAGCCCGGAACGGAAATCAACCACCAGCCCTACACTTTATCCTACGCCGTTGCATACTCCTGGCCCGTACGCTGGCACTGACCCATGCATCAGCACGTAGCCCGACCCTCCCACGTTTCCGTACCCTCACCTGTGCCCTAAGCCTTGCCGTTCCGTAACCCTAACCCTAGCCCGGAATAGAAACCCACCACCAGCCCTACAACTTACCTTACGCCGTACCCTACTCCTGACCCGTACGCTGGCACTGATCCGTGCGTCAGCACGTAGCCTGACCCTCCCACGTTTCCGTACCCTCACCTGTGCCCTAAGCCTTGCCGTTCCCTAACCCTAACCCTAGCCCGGAATAGAAACCCACCACCAGCCCTACACCTTTCCTTACGCCATACCCTACTCCTGACCTGTACGCTGGCACTGACCTGTGCGTTAGCACATAGCCTGACCCTCCCACGTTTCCGTACCCTCACCTGTGCCCTAAGCCTTGCCGTTCCCTAACCCTAACCCTAGCCCGGAACGCAAATCCACCACAAGCCCTACACTTTATCCTACGCCGTTGCCTACTCCTGGCCCGTACGCTGGCACTGACACGTGCGTCAGCACGTAGCCCGAACCTCCCACGTTTCCGTACCCTCACCTGTGCCCTAAGCCTTGCTGTTCCCTAACCCTAACCCTAGCCTGGAACGGAAACCAACCACCAGCCCTATACCTTACCTTACGCCGTTGCCTACTCCTGGCCCGTACGCTGGCACTGACCCGTGCGTCAGCACGTACCCTGACCCTCCCACGTTTCCGTACCCTCACCTGTGCCCTAAGCGTTGCCGTTCCCTAACACTAACCCTAGCCCGGAATGGAAACCCACCACCAGCCCTACACTTTATCCTACGCCGTTGCCTACTCCTGGCCTGTACTCTGGCACTGACCCGTTCATCAGCACGTAGCCTTACCCTCCCGCGTTTCCGTACCCTCACCTGTGCCCTAAGCCTTGCCGTACCCTAACCCTAACCCTAGCCCGGAATAGAAACCCACCACCAGCCCTACACCTTACTTTACGCCGTACCCTACTCCTGACCCGTACGCTGGCACTGACCCGTGCGTCAGCATGTAGCCTGACCCTCCCACGTTTCCGTACCCTCACTTGTGACCTAAGCCTTGCCGTTCCCTAACCCTAACCCTAGCCCGGAACGCAAATCCACCACCAGCCCTACACTTTATCCTACGCCGTTGCCTACTCCTGGCCCGTACGCTGGCACTGACCCGTGCATCAGCACGTAGCCCGACCCTCCCACGTTTCCGTACCCTCACCTGTGCCCTAAGCCTTGCCGTTCCCTAACTCTAACCCTAGCCTGGAACGGAAACCAACCACCAGCCCTACACCTTACCTTACGCCGTTGCCTACTCCTGGCCCGTACGCTGCCAGTGACCCGTGCGTCAGCACGTAGCCTGACCCTCCCACGTTTCCGTACCCTCACCAGTGCCCTAAGCCTTGCCGTTCCCTAACCCTAACCCTATGCCGGAACGGAAATCAACCACAAGCCCTACACCTTACCTTACGCCGTTGCCCACTCCTGGCCCGTACGCTGGCACGGACCCGTGAATCAGCACGTAGCCTGACCCTCCCACGTTTCCGTACCCTCACCTGTGCCCTAAGCCTTGCCGTTCCCTAACCCTAACCCTAGCCAGGAATGGAAACCCACCACCAGCCCTACACCTTACCTTACGCCGTAACCTATTCCTGGCCCGTACGCTGGCACTGAAGCGTGCGTCAGCACGTAGCCTGACCCTCCCACGTTTCCGTACCCTCACCTGTGCCCTAAGCCTTGCCGTTCCATAACCCTAACCCTAGCCCGGAATAGAAACCCACCACCAGCCCTACACCTTACCTTACGCCGTACCCTACTCCTGACCCGTACGCTGGCACTGACCCGTGCGTCTGCACGTAGCCTGACCCTCCCACGTTTCCGTACCCTCACCTGTGCCCTAAGCCTTGCTGTTCCCTAACCCTAACCCTAGCCCGGAACGCAAATCCACCACCAGCCCTACACTTTATCCTACGCCGTTGCCTACACCTGGCCAGTACGCTGGCACTCACCCGTGCGTCAGCACGTAGCCCGACCATCCCACGTTTCTGTACCCTCACCTGTGCCCTAAGCCTTGCCGTTCCCTAACCCTAACCCTAGCCTGGAACGGAAAACAACCACCAGCCCTACACCTTACCTTACGCCGTTGACTACTCCTGGCCCGTACGCTGGCACTGACCCGTGCGTCAGCACGTAGCCTGACCCACCCACGTTTCCGTACCCTCACCTGTGCCCTAAGCATTGCCGTTCCCTAACCCTAACCCTAGCCCGGAATGGAAACCCACCACCAGCCCTACACCTTACCCTACGCCATTGCCTACTCCTGGCCTGTACTCTGGCACTGCACCGTGCATCAGCACGTAGCCTTACCCTCCCTCGTTTCCGTACCCTCTCCTGTGCCCTAAGCCTTGCCGTTACCTAACCCTAACCCTAGCCCGGAATAGAAACCCACCACCAGCCCTACACCTTACCTTACGCCGTACCTTACTCATGACCTGTACGCTGGCACTGACCTGTGCGTCAGCACGTAGCCTGGACCTCCCACGTTTCCATACACTGACCTGTGCCCTAAGCCTTGCCGTTCCCTAACCCTAACCCTAGCCCGGAACGCAAATCCACCACCAGCCCTACACTTTATCCTACGCCGTTGCCTACTCCTGGCCCGTACGCTGGCACTGACACGTGCGTCAGCACGTAGCCCCACCCTCCCACGTTTCCGTACCCTCACCTGTGCCCTAAGCCTTGCCGTTCCCTAACCCTAACCCTAGCCTGGAACTGAAACCAACCACCAGCCCTACACCTTACCTGACGCTTTTGCCTACTCCTGGCCCGTATGCTGGCACTGACCCGTGCGTCAGCACGTAGCCTGACCCTCGCACGTTTCCGTAACCTCACCTGTGCCCTAAGCCTTGCCGTTCCCTAACCCTAACAATAGCCCGGAACGGAAATCAACCACCAGCCCTACACTTTATCCTATGCCGTTGCATACTCCTGGCCCGTACGCTGGCACTGACCCATGCCTCAGCACGTAGCCCGACCCTCCCACGTTTCCGTACCCTCACCTGTGCCCTAAGCCTTGCCGTTCCGTAACCCTAACCCTAGCCCGGAATAGAAACCCACCACCAGCCCTACACCTTACCTTACGCCGTACCCTACTCCTGACCCGTACGCTGGCACTGATCCGTGCGTCAGCACGTAGCCTGACCCTCCCACGTTTCCGTACCCTCACCTGTGCCCTAAGCCTTGCCGTTCCCTAACCCTAACCCTAGCCCGGAATAGAAACCCACCACCAGCCCTACACCTTTCCTTACGCCGTACCCTACTCCTGACCTGTACGCTGGAACTGACCTGTGCGTTAGCACATAGCCTGACCCTCCCACGTTTCCGTACCCTCACCTGTGCCCTAAGCCTTGCCGTTCCCTAACCCTAACCCTAGCCCGGAACGCAAATCCACCACCAGCCCTAAACTTTATCCTACGCCGTTGCCTACTCCTGGCCCGTATGCTGGCACTGACACGTGCGTCAGCACGTAGCCCGACCCTCCCACGTTTCCGTACCCTCACCTGTGCCCTAAGCCTTGCTGTTCCCTAACCCTAACCCTAGCCTGGAACGGAAACCCACCACCAGCCCTACACCTTACCTTACGCCGTTGCCTACTCCTGGCCCGTACGCTGGCACTGACCCGTGCGTCAGCACGTACACTGACCCTCCCACGTTTCCGTACCCTCACCTGTGCCCTAAGCGTTGCCGTTCCCTAACACTAACCCTAGCCCGGAATGGAAACCCACCACCAGCCCTACACTTTATCCTACGCCGTTGCCTACTCCTGGCCTGTACTCTGGCACTAACCCGTTCATCAGCACGTAGCCTTACCCTCCCGCGTTTCCGTACCCTCACCTGTGCCCTAAGCCTTGCGGTTCCCTAACCCTAACCCTAGCCCGGAATAGAAAACCACCACCAGCCCTACACCTTACCTTACGCCGTACCCTACTCCTGACCCGTACGCTGGCACTGACCCGTGCGTCAGCACGTAGCCTGACCCTCCCACGTTTCCGTACCCTCACCTGTGACCTAAGCCTTGCCGTTCCCTAACCCTAACCCTAGCCCTGAACGCAAATCCACCACCAGCCCTACACTTTATCCTACGCCGTTGCCTACTCCTGGCCCGTACGCTGGCACTGACACGTGCGTCAGCACGTAGCCCGACCCTCCCACGTTTCCGTACCCTCACCTGTGCCCTAAGCCTTGCCGTTCCCTAACTCTAACCCTAGCCTGGAACGGAAACCAACCACCAGCCCTACACCTTACCTTACGCCGTTGCCTACTCCTAGCCCGTACGCTGCCAGTGACCCATGCGTCAGCACGTAGCCTGACCCTCCCACGTTTCCGTACCCTCACCAGTGCCCTAAGCCTTGCCGTTCCCTAACCCTAACCCTATGCCGGAACGGAAATCAACCACAAGCCCTACACCTTACCTTACGCCGTTGCCAACTCCTGGCCCGTACGCTGGCACGGACCCGTGAATCAGCACGTAGCCTGACCCTCCCACGTTTCCGTACCCTCACCTGTGCCCTAAGCCTTGCCGTTCCCTAACCCTAACCCTAGCCAGGAATGGAAACCCACCACCAGCCCTACACCTTACCTTACGCCGTACCCTATTCCTGGCCCGTACGCTGGCACTGAAGCGTGCGTCAGCACGTAGCCTGACCCTCCCACGTTTCCGTACCCTCACCTGTGCCCTAAGCGTTGCCGTTCCCTAACCCTAACCCTAGCCCGGAATAGAAACCCACCACCAGCCCTACACCTTACCTTACGCCGTACCCTACTCCTGACCCGTACGCTGGCACTGACCCGTGCGTCTGCACGTAGCCTGACCCTCCCACGTTTCCGTACCCTCACCGGTGCCCTAAGCCTTGCCGTTCCCTAACCCTAACCCTAGCCCGGAACGCAAATCCGCCACCAGCCCTACACTTTATCCTACGCCGTTGCCTACTCCTGGCCAGTACGCTGGCACTCACCCGTGCATCAGCACGTAGCCCGACCCTCCCACGTTTCCGTACCCTCACCTGTGCCCTAAGCCTTGCCGTTCCCTAACCCTAACCCTAGCCTGGAACGGAAAACAACCACCAGCCCTACACCTTACCTTACGCCGTTGACTACTCCTGGCCCGTACGCTGGCACTGACCCGTGCGTCAGCACGTAGCCTGACCCACCCACGTTTCCGTACCCTCACCTGTGCCCTAAGCATTGCCGTTCCCTAACACTAACCCTAGCCCGGAATGGAAACCCACCACCAGCCCTACACCTTACCCTACGCCGTTGCCTACTCCTGGCCTGTACTCTGGCACTGCACCGTGCATCAGCGTGTAGCCTTACCCTCCCTCGTTTCCATACCCTCTCCTGTGCCCTAAGCCTTGCCGTTACCTAACCCTAACCCTAGCCCAGAACGCAAATCCACCACCAGCCTACACTTTATCCTACGCCGTTGCCTACTCCTGGCCCGTACGCTGGCACTGACCCGTGCGTCAGCACGTAGCCCGACCCTCCCACGTTTCCGTACCCTCACCTGTGCCCTAAGCCTTGCCGTTCCCTAACCCTAACCCTAGCCCGGAATAGAAACCCACCACCAGCCCCACACCTTACCTTACGCCGTACCCTACTCCTGACCCGTACGCTGGCACTGACCCGTGCGTCAGCACGTAGCCTGACCCTCCCACGTTTCCGTACCCTCACCTGTGCCCTAAGCCTTGCCGTTCCCTAACCCTAACCCTAGCCCGGAATAGAAACCCACCACCAGCCCTACACCTTACCTTACGCCGTACCTTACTCATGACCTGTACGCTGGCACTGACCTGTGCGTCAGCACGTAGCCTGGACCTCCCACGTTTCCATACCCTCACCTGTGCCCTAAGCCTTGCCGTTCCCTAACCCTAACCCTAGCCCGGAACGCGAATCCACCACCAGCCCTACACTTTATCCTACGCAGTTGCCTACTCCTGGCCCGTACAATGGCACTGACCCGTGCGTCAGCACGTAGCCCCACCCTCCCACGTTTCCGTACCCTCACCTGTGCCCTAAGCCTTGCCGTTCCCTAACCCTAACACTAGCCTGGAACGGAAACCAACCACCAGCCCTACACCTTACCTGACGCTGTTGCCTACTCCTGGCCCGTACGCTGGCACTGACCCGTGCGTCGGCACGTAGCCTGACCCTCGCACGTTTCCGTAACCTCACCTGTGCCCTAAGCCTTGCCGTTCCCTAACCCTAACAATAGCCCGGAACGGAAATCAACCACCAGCCCTACACTTTATCCTACGCCGTTGCATACTCCTGGCCCGTACGCTGGCACTGACCCATGCATCAGCACGTAGCCCGACCCTCCCACGTTTCCGTACCCTCACCTGTGCCCTAAGCCTTGCCGTTCCGTAACCCTAACCCTAGCCCGGAATAGAAACCCACCACCAGCCCTACAACTTACCTTACGCCGTACCCTACTCCTGACCCGTACGCTGGCACTGATCCGTGCGTCAGCACGTAGCCTGACCCTCCCACGTTTCCGTACCCTCACCTGTGCCCTAAGCCTTGCCGTTCCCTAACCCTAACCCTAGCCCGGAATAGAAACCCACCACCAGCCCTACACCTTTCCTTACGCCGTACCCTACTCCTGACCTGTACGCTGGCACTGACCTGTGCGTTAGCACATAGCCTGACCCTCCCACGTTTCCGTACCCTCACCTGTGCCCTAAGCCTTGCCGTTCCCTAACCCTAACCCTAGCCCGGAACGCAAATCCACCACCAGCCCTACACTTTATCCTACGCCGTTGCCTACTCCTGGCCCGTACGCTGGCACTGACACGTGCGTCAGCACGTAGCCCGAACCTCCCACGTTTCCGTACCCTCACCTGTGCCCTAAGCCTTGCTGTTCCCTAACCCTAACCCTAGCCTGGAACGGAAACCAACCACCAGCCCTATACCTTACCTTACGCCGTTGCCTACTCCTGGCCCGTACGCTGGCACTGACCCGTGCGTCAGCACGTACCCTGACCCTCCCACGTTTCCGTACCCTCACCTGTGCCCTAAGCGTTGCCGTTCCCTAACACTAACCCTAGCCCGGAATGGAAACCCACCACCAGCCCTACACTTTATCCTACGCCGTTGCCTACTCCTGGCCTGTACTCTGGCACTGACCCGTTCATCAGCACGTAGCCTTACCCTCCCGCGTTTCCGTACCCTCACCTGTGCCCTAAGCCTTGCCGTTCCCTAACCCTAACCCTAGCCTGGAACGGAAACCAACCACCAGCCCTACACCTTACCTTACACCGTTGCCTACTCCTGGCCCGTACGCTGGCACTGACCCGTGCGTCAGCACGTAGCCTGACCCTCCCACGTTTCCGTACCCTCACCTGTGCCCTAAGCCTTGCCGTTCCCTAACCCTAACACTAGCCCGGAACGGAAATCAACCACCAGCAATACACTTTATCCCACGCCGTTGGACACTCCTGGCCCGTACGCTGGCACTGACCCGTGCGTCAGCACGTAGCCCGACCCTCCCACGTTTCTGTACCCTCACCTGTGCCCTAAGCCTTGCCGTTCCCTAACCCTAACCCTAGCCCGGAATAGAAACCCACCACCAGCCCTACACCTTACCTTACGCCATTGCCTACTCCTGGCCCGTACGCTGGCACTGACCCGTGCGTCAGCACGTAGCCTGACCCTCCCACGTTTCCGTACCCTCACCTGTGCCCTAAGCCTTGCCGTTCCCTAACCCTAACCCTAGCCCGGAATAGAAACCCACAACCAGCCCTACACCTTACCTTACGCCGTACCCTACTCCTGACCCGTACGCTGGCACTGACCCGTGCGTCTGCACGTAGCCTGACCCTCCCACGTTTCCGTACCCTCACCTGTGCCCTAAGCCTTGCCGTTCCCTAACCCTAACCCTAGCCCGGAACGCAAATCCACCACCAGCCCTACACTTTATCCTACACCGTTGCCTTCTCATGGCCAGTACGCTGGCACTGACCCGTGCGTCAGCACGTAGCCCGACCCTCCCACGTTTCCGTACCCTTACCTGTGCCCTAAGCCTTGCCGTTCCCTAACCCTAACCCTAGCCTGGAACGGAAAACAACCACCAGCCCTACACCTTACCTTACGCCGTTGCCTACTCCTTGCCCGTACGCTGGCACTGACCCGTGCGTCAGCACGTAGCCTAACCCTCCCACGTTTCCGTACCCTCACCTGTGCCCTAAGCCTTGCCGTTCCCTAACCCTAACCCTAGCCCGGAATGGAAACCCACCACCAGACCTACACCTTACCCTATGCCGTTGCCTACTCCTGGCCTGTACTCTGGCACTGCCCCATGCATCAGCACGTAGCCTTACTCTCCCTCGTTTCCGTACCCTCTCCTGTGCCCTAAGCCTTGCCGTTACCTAACCCTAACCCTAGCCCAGAACGCAAATCCACCCCCAGCCTACACTTTATCCTACGCCGTTGCCTACTCCTGGCCCGTACGCTGGCACTGACCCGTGCGTCAGCACGTAGCCCGACCCTCCCATGTTTCCGTACCCTCACCTGTGCCCTAAGCCTTGCCGTTCCCTAACCCTAACCCTAGCCCGGAATAGAAACCCACCACCAGCCCCACACCTTACCTTACGCCGTACCCTACTCCTGACCCGTACGCTGGCACTGACCCGTGCGTCAGCACGTAGCCTGACCCTCCCACGTTTCCGTACCCTCACCTGTGCCCTAAGCCTTGCCGTTCCCTAACCCTAACCCTAGCCCGGAATAGAAACCCACCACCAGCCCTACACCTTACCTTACGCCGTACCTTACTCATGACCTGTACGCTGGCACTGACCTGTGCGTCAGCACGTAGCCTGGACCTCCCACGTTTCCATACCCTCACCTGTGCCCTAAGCCTTGCCGTTCCCTAACCCTAACCCTAGCCCGGAACGCAAATCCACCACCAGCCCTACACTTTATCCTACGCCGTTGCCTACTCCTGGCCCGTACGCTGGCACTGACACGTGCGTCAGCACGTAGCCCCACCCTCCCACGTTTCCGTACCCTCACCTGTGCCCTAAGCCTTGCCGTTCCCTAACCCTAACCCTAGCCTGGAACGGAAACCAACCACCAGCCCTACACCTTACCTGACGCTGTTGCCTACTCCTGGCCCGTACGCTGGCACTGACCCGTGCGTCAGCACGTAGCCTGACCCTCGCACGTTTCCGTAACCTCACCTGTGCCCTAAGCCTTGCCGTTCCCTAACCCTAACAATAGCCCGGAACGGAAATCAACCACCAGCCCTACACTTTATCCTACGCCGTTGCATACTCCTGGCCCGTATGCTGGCACTGACCCATGCGTCAGCACGTAGCCCGACCCTCCCACGTTTCCGTACCCTCACCTGTGCCCTAAGCCTTGCCGTTCCGTAACCCTAACCCTAGCCCGGAATAGAAACCCACCACCAGCCCTACACCTTACCTTATGCCGTACCCTACTCCTGACCCGTACGCTGGCACTGATCCGTGCGTCAGCACGTAGCCTGACCCTCCCACGTTTCCGTACCCTCACCTGTGCCCTAAGCCTTGCCGTTCCCTAACCCTAACCCTAGCCCGGAATAGAAACCCACCACCAGCCCTACACCTTTCCTTACGCCGTACCCTACTCCTGACCTGTACGCTGGCACTGACCTGTGCGTTAGCACATAGCCTGACCCTCCCAAGTTTCCGTACCCTCACCTGTGCCCTAAGCCTTGCCGTTCCCTAACCCTAACCCTAGCCCGGAACGCAAATCCACCACCAGCCCTACACTTTATCCTACGCCGTTGCCTACTCCTGGCCCGTACGCTGGCACTGACACGTGCGTCAGCACGTAGCCCGACCCTCCCACGTTTCCGTATCCTCACCTGTGCCCTAAGCCTTGCTGTTCCCTAACCCTAACCCCAGCCTGGAACGGAAACCAACCACCAGCCCTACACCTTACCTTACGCCGTTGCCTACTCCTGGCCCGTACGCTGGCACTGACCCGTGCGTCAGCACGTACCCTGACCCTCCCACGTTTCCGTACCCTCACCTGTGCCCTAAGCGTTGCCGTTCCCTAACACTAACCCTAGCCCGGAATGGAAACCCACCACCAGCCCTACACTTTATCCTACGCCGTTGCCTACTCCTGGCCTGTACTCTGGCACTGACCCGTTCATCAGCACGTAGCCTTACCCTCCCGCGTTTCCGTACCCTCACCTGTGCCCTAAGCCTTGCCGTTCCCTAACCCTAACCCTAGCCCGGAATAGAAACCCACCACCAGCCCTACACCTTACCTTACGCCGTACCCTACTCCTGACCCGTACGCTGGCACTGACCCGTGCGTCAGCATGTAGCCTGACCCTCCCACGTTTCCGTACCCTCACTTGTGACCTAAGCCTTGCCGTTCCCTAACCCTAACCCTAGCCCGGAACGCAAATCCACCACCAGCCCTACACTTTATCCTACGCCGTTGCCTACTCCTGGCCCGTACGCTGGCACTGACCCGTGCATCAGCACGTAGCCCGACCCTCCCACGTTTCCGTACCCTCACCTGTGCCCTAAGCCTTGCCGTTCCCTAACTCTAACCCTAGCCTGGAACGGAAACCAACCACCAGCCCTACACCTTACCTTACGCCGTTGCCTACTCCTGGCCCGTACGCTGCCAGTGACCCGTGCGTCAGCACGTAGCCTGACCCTCCCACGTTTCCGTACCCTCACCAGTGCCCTAAGCCTTGCCGTTCCCTAACCCTAACCCTATGCCGGAACGGAAATCAACCACAAGCCCTACACCTTACCTTACGCCGTTGCCCACTCCTGGCCCGTACGCTGGCACGGACCCGTGAATCAGCACGTAGCCTGACCCTCCCACGTTTCCGTACCCTCACCTGTGCCCTAAGCCTTGCCGTTCCCTAACCCTAACCCTAGCCAGGAATGGAAACCCACCACCAGCCCTACACCTTACCTGACGCCGTACCCTATTCCTGGCCCGTACGCTGGCACTGAAGCGTGCGTCAGCACGTAGCCTGACCCTCCCACGTTTCCGTACCCTCACCTGTGCCCTAAGCCTTGCCGTTCCCTAACCCTAACCCTAGCCCGGAATAGAAACCCACCACCAGCCCTACACCTTACCTTACGCCGTACCCTACTCCTGACCCGTACGCTGGCACTGACCCGTGCGTCTGCACGTAGCCTGACCCTCCCACGTTTCCGTACCCTCACCTGTGCCCTAAGCCTTGCTGTTCCCTAACCCTAACCCTAGCCCGGAACGCAAATCCGCCACCAGCCCTACACTTTATCCTACGCCGTTGCCTACACCTGGCCAGTACGCTGGCACTCACCCGTGCGTCAGCACGTAGCCCGACCATCCCACGTTTCCGTACCCTCACCTGTGCCCTAAGCCTTGCCGTTCCCTAACCCTAACCCTAGCCTGGAACGGAAAACAACCACCAGCCCTACACCTTACCTTACGCCGTTGACTACTCCTGGCCCGTACGCTGGCACTGACCCGTGCGTCAGCACGTAGCCTGACCCACCCACGTTTCCGTACCCTCACCTGTGCCCTAAGCATTGCCGTTCCCTAAACCTAACCCTAGCCCGGAATGGAAACCCACCACCAGCCCTACACCTTACCCTACGCCATTGCCTACTCCTGGCCTGTACTCTGGCACTGCACCGTGCATCAGCACGTAGCCTTACCCTCCCTCGTTTCCGTACCCTCTCCTGTGCCCTAAGCCTTGCCGTTACCTAACCCTAACCCTAGCCCGGAATAGAAACCCACCACCAGCCCTACACCTTACCTTACGCCGTACCTTACTCATGACCTGTACGCTGGCACTGACCTGTGCGTCAGCACGTAGCCTGGACCTCCCACGTTTCCATACACTGACCTGTGCCCTAAGCCTTGCCGTTCCCTAACCCTAACCCTAGCCCGGAACGCAAATCCACCACCAGCCCTACACTTTATCCTACGCCGTTGCCTACTCCTGGCCCGTACGCTGGCACTGACACGTGCGTCAGCACGTAGCCCCACCCTCCCACGTTTCCGTACCCTCACCTGTGCCCTAAGCCTTGCCGTTCCCTAACCCTAACCCTAGCCTGGAACGGAAACCCACCACCAGCCCTACACCTTACCTTACGCCGTACCTTACTCATGACCTGTACGCTGGCACTGACCTGTGCGTCAGCACGTAGCCTGGACCTCCCACGTTTCCATACCCTCACCTGTGCCCTAAGCCTTGCCGTTCCCTAACCCTAACCCTAGCCCGGAACGCAAATCCACCACCAGCCCTACACTTTATCCTACGCCGTTGCCTACTCCTGGCCCGTACAATGGCACTGACCCGTGCGTCAGCACGTAGCCCCACCCTCCCACGTTTCCGTACCCTCACCTGTGCCCTAAGCCTTGCCGTTCCCTAACCCTAACACTAGCCTGGAACGGAAACCAACCACCAGCCCTACACCTTACCTGACGCTGTTGCCTACTCCTGGCCCGTACGCTGGCACTGACCCGTGCGTCAGCACGTAGCCTGACCCTCGCACGTTTCCGTAACCTCACCTGTGCCCTAAGCCTTGCCGTTCCCTAACCCTAACAATAGCCCGGAACGGAAATCAACCACCAGCCCTACACTTTATCCTACGCCGTTGCATACTCCTGGCCCGTACGCTGGCACTGACCCATGCGTCAGCACGGAGCCCGACCCTCCCACGTTTCCGTACCCTCACCTGTGCCCTAAGCCTTGCCGTTCCGTAAC